>NW_026029425.1:0-1573 GCF_019186545.1 Solanum stenotomum | reverse complement strand
ATAAACCAACATGTAAAATTATATAATTTATTTATGAAAAATAGTAACCAAAACTAATTAGAAAGAGATTTTTAAAATAAAAAAATAAAATAAAATTAAAATATATATATATATATTTTAGGATTTTTTTCAAAGACGATTATTTCAAATTGTTTGAAATTGAAGAAGCTCGATAATTAATTCGAATTGCATAGGGTCAAAATTGGGTGTCAACAATTGTTAAGTCTATAACAGAAGACCACTTGTCTCTTTTTTATCCACGTGGACTCTTAGGCAAAAGTCTTAAATTTCTAATATTAATTCTTTTTTTCTTTTTCTTGTTTTTTATGGTTATTTTAAATTTTAAAAAAGATCTTTGAACACTTGTGACTTGATCAAAAGTGGAAGTAAGAATATGAAATAACTATAGTTTACGCTATGAATGATTTTCTTTAAAAGGGGGGAGGGGGGGGGGGTTAAATCAATAGTGACTAAGTATGTTTTCTAAGGTAATTTTAGGTATTCATATAGTATATCTCAATTATAAGTGTATTTTTAAAAATTCTATAACGTAACCATTAAATGGATCAGCATAAATCTAAATGATTAATACTTATAGCAAAGTCTTAATATATCATTAAAATGCTAATCATTTCAAGAATTTGTACAAAATATGACATTTTAATATTCAAATTCATCCTAATTATATACAATCAAATGGTTCATAATATATCCTTTGGATGACTTAGTTGGTTTGGAGGATGGTCATCCATATGGATGATTCGAAATTGATCCCCTCAATGTTTTCTAAGTCTAACCTGTCGCATAGGACTTGTCTATTGCAGTTTATATCCCTATGTGATTTGCAGGATATTACACAGTTAGGTGTTTACAATGCACACAAAGTGCTCACCCAAGGATAGAGATTGTGCAAAGGTTATATAGTGGATGCGGATTTCCTGGGATTCAAAAAATAAAATAAATGGGCCATAATATCTTTGGTGTATCATTTCTAGTGTTCAAGATTCGGAAGGAATGTAATATGTAATAATTGAAATTAACTATATTAGAGTATAGAATAATTTCTAGCTTGTCCAAAAGCACAATTTAATTGATTATTAATAAATTAAACTACAATGCACCAAATTTTGAGTTACGTTACTAGATATTTCTTGAAATCTTTTATGTGGAAAATATCGATAAGTTCTACCGAATTAAACTAAAGACATTACTTTAGAGTTTTCTAATGAATGAATTGACAACTAAATGAATCCATTTGATTGAAATTGCTATTTAAGAATCTTTTTTGAACACTTCTTCATTGTTTGATCATTAAATCATACTTTACTTCGAGTAATTTTATATATGTAGAACTCAAAACACTAAAGATTACAATGCANTATTAATTTCTTACTAAATAAATATAATACATTTTAAAATACTCAAATATATACATTTATATATAGTATATGCATAATTTATTTTTCCCTTTTTAATATATTGTAATTGATTTTATAGATGATAATAAATAAAAAAATATCGCCAAAATTAGTAATTAGCTATAAAAAAAAAATATCGCCAAAATTAGTAATTA
>NW_026029424.1:0-1137 GCF_019186545.1 Solanum stenotomum | reverse complement strand
GTTTAATGTTGGCCGGTACACAAGGGGAAAATGGAAGGATGAGAACTTGCAAAATTCACGATCTTCTTCGCCAACTATGCCTAAGAGAAGCTCATACTGAAAATGTTGTGCATGTCATGAATGGGAATGTTCCCATCTCCTTAGAAGCCATAGATGATCAACGGCGACTGATCGTTCAATTTGATCTTCAAGAGAAGCAATTTTATCCTACAAGGCATAGCAGTGGTATTACAAGTACAACCCGCACCTTTATTTCAAGGCCAACACATATTCGAAAATGGAATTTCTCCATTGTTTCACAGTTGAAGTTGCTTAAGGTGTTGGATGTATTTTCAATTGAATACGATTTCTCTTGTGTAATACCTCAACTTGTACATTTGAGATATGTTGCTGCAAAAATTAGGGAAACTTTTTCACTAGCCAAATTGAGAAATCTACGGACCATAATTTTTGAAAGTTTTCTAGGGACCAAGTTGAAGCGCCCGGTAGATATCTGGACAACAACGGAGATTAGACATGTGGATATTAGATCACCACTCTATATATCTAATCCTCTTGAGGCAGAACATCCTCTGTTTCTCAATAACTTGCAAACACTCACTCTTCACTTCTCTCCTTTTGCGGTAGAAATCATAAAACGAACTCCCAATCTAAAAGAACTAAGGATTTTACATAAAGCTAAGCATTCTGACGGGCTTGCTATTGTTGATTCTCTCAGCCTTCTTGAGAAACTGGAGAAATTACACCTAGAAGCACAACAAACCGTTAACCAGATCATGATTTTCTCAGCGGATATTTTCCTTCCTAATCTCAAGGAGTTGACATTATCATTTACTTATATACCATGGGAAGCTATCAATTTACTGGCTAATTTACCCAATCTTGAGGTGCTCAAAGGGTATTCTGCATTCGATGGAACAGATTGGAGACTAAATGAAGATGTTGTGTTTCGCAAATTAAAACGTCTATTACTACATAGGTGTAGAGATCTGCAAAAGTGGGAAGCTGGTAGTGATAATTTTCCGATGCTTGAGCAACTAATACTACATTGGTTTATTCAACTGGAGGAGATTCCCGAGAGTATTGGAGATATAATGACACTAAAATTCATCCAAATAGAATATTGCAGCTCTGGTA
>NW_026029423.1:0-291 GCF_019186545.1 Solanum stenotomum | reverse complement strand
GTATGTCATCAATGAAGACTATGACGAAGAAATCAAGATAAGGCCTGAACACACGCGTCATCAAGTCCATAAAGGCAGCAGGGGCATTAGTCAACCCAAATGACATCACCAAGAACTCATAATGGCCATAACGGGTCCTAAATGCAGTCTTAGGGATGTCCGCTGCCCTAATCCTCAACTGGTGGTAACCGGACCTCAAATCAATCTTAGAGAACACTGAAGCTCCCTGTAGCTGGTCAAATAGGTCATCGATCCTAGGCATAGGATATCGATTCTTCACTGTCACCTTGT
>NW_026029422.1:0-291 GCF_019186545.1 Solanum stenotomum | reverse complement strand
CCTCATGAGGTCGGTATTTTTATTACTTCAAATTACTATTAATTAAAGTGACATCCGGAGATCGGTATTTTTATTTCATCTAATTACTATTAATTAAAGCGACATCCGGAGGTCGGTATTTTTATTTCAACTAATTACTTTTAAAAGCGACATCCGGAGGTCGGTTTGCGGAAAGCGGGAAAACCAAATTCCGACCTCTGGAGGTCGGAAATTTTCTAGGAAAAATGAATTACAATAAAAACTGACCTCTTGATGTCGGTATAAAAAAAAATAAATAAATAACAATATTTT
>NW_026029421.1:0-570 GCF_019186545.1 Solanum stenotomum | reverse complement strand
TTTAAAGGGATTTATTGTGTTTTTTTGGCGTATTATAGTTCTAGGGTTTAGAGTTTCTTAGTGTTTCATAAGGTCTGGGGTTTAGGGTTTCCCTATGGTTTAGAGTTAAGGATTTAGAGTTTCTTAGTTATAAGATTTAGCGTTGAGGACTTCTTAGGGTTTGGTTTTTTTAATGGTTTAGGGTTTTTGCTTATGATTTTCTAAGGTTTATTAGGTTTAGAGGAATTTTTAGGTTCAAGGTTTTAAAGGATTTTTATGGTTGTTTACGATTAAAGGGTTCTTAGGGATTAAGGTTTTTATAGTATAGTGTTCTTTTTATTTCTTATGGTTTTGGGTTTCTTTGGATTTAGCCCTAAGGTTTATTGTGAAGGATTTTGGATTTCTTTGGGTATAGACCAACAATTGGGCCTTTGGCCCATTTAAAACATTGGTACATGTTCTAATCTAACATAAAATAATTGGTTTTCTTTTGGGCCTTAGGCCCAATTCTTCCTCATATCCTAAGAACTAACAAGTGATAATAATAATTGCAATAAAAGGGATTATGCCCAACAACAAAATACAAAAACT
>NW_026029420.1:0-495 GCF_019186545.1 Solanum stenotomum | reverse complement strand
CGAGGCAGCTTAAGATTCATGAGCGCACTACCCCACCCATGACTTAGAGTTGGCGGCGGTAGTTTTCGCACTTAAGATTTGGAGGCACTACTTGTATGGAGTTCGATGTGAGATCTATACCGATCACAGGAGCCTTCAGTACATTATGAGCCAGAGAGATCTTAATTCGAGACAGCGTCGTTAGATTGAGCTCCTGAAGGACTATGACCTCTCTATTCTTTACCATCCGGGCAAGACAAATGTAGTAGCGGACGCCTGGAGTCGGAAGGCAGTGAGTATGGGTAGTCTAGCTTTTCTTTCTACTACGGAGCGACCATTAGCTTTGGACATCCAATCCTTAGTTAACCGGATGGTACGGCTTGATATCTCTGATTCCCGGTGTGTACTAGCTTATGTGGGTGCTCAGTCATCTCTGGTGGATCGGATTCGCAGCCGTCAGTTTGAGATACATTGAGGAGCGAGTTGCCATTTTGGCCAGAGATGTCAGACGGTTGC
>NW_026029419.1:0-357 GCF_019186545.1 Solanum stenotomum | reverse complement strand
TTGAAATTCAGCATCTTAAAGGGGGAATGTGGCTTTGAATCTAGGAAACTTCAAACGGCCATAACTCGGGCCTCGGGTGTCCGTTTCTGGCGATTTTTTTTTTGAATCCGCGTATTTTTTCGAGATCTACGCAACCAAACCACCTAAAGGTAGTTTGCGCGTGCCGATTTTCCCAGAAACGCGTTTTACTGATTCTTACGCGCGAGCGGAAATATGATGAAAAAAATAAAAGGAAATTCAGACAAGGGCGATGGGTTCCTCACATAGATCTCGAAATAATACAAGGTTTCAAAAAAAAGATTGCGTCGAACGGACGTTCGAGCCGAAACTTACGGCCGTTTGACATTCAGCATCTTA
>NW_026029418.1:0-1212 GCF_019186545.1 Solanum stenotomum | reverse complement strand
CCCGTAGATGGGGAACGATAGCCAAAAAATTGCTGAGAATTGATGGTGAATCAACTTCAAAAGGGTCAAAACTCTTAGAATCATAATTCCCTCAACATACAATATGTTTCAACTCAAATACACAACCCAATCATGTCTCACAACGGACAATAACTTCAACAACAACACCAACAACATCAACAACAACTAACAACTTCAACAACTAACTCCAATCTTTTCTCAAATCATAGAATAAGCTTGGTGTGTGTGAGGGAAAGGATCAATCCACACGAAAACTCACATACCTTGATAGGGATCACCCCCAACGAAAATCCACAATGATCTTGTTAATCTCCTCATTCTTCTCTTCTTCTTCTTCTCCTTCTTCTCTTCTTCACTCTCAAGAACCCTAACTCTTTCTCTTTCAAAATGGGACAAAATGATCCAAGGATCAGCCTAATACAACAATATGACCTCAAAAGAAAAGATTTGTGAAAAGACCAAAATGCCCTTAAATTTCCGGATGGATTTCCCTTCCAACTGCCCAACTTCTAAAGGGCATAACTCCCTCATACGAACTCGGAATCGAGTAAACTAAGTGGCGTTGGAAAGATCCTTCCAAGGGATTTCCAAACATAATTGGAACTACTCCTGGATCATCCTGAGGTAGGAGTTATGACTGCTCAAAGTTAGCCAAAAACTCACAGATTTCCACACACAACCAAATTTCCAGATTTTTAAATTTTTCCAAAAAAATGACTATTTCCAAATTTCAAGCTCCTTCAAAGCCACTTCAAATTGTCGGATGTTACAATATCTCCCCCTTGGGAACATTCGTCCTCGAATGAGGTTACTCTTATATGGCTAAGGGTGTAACATCAACTAAACACCCAACAAACCACCATGCAAACGCAACAACAATAGCGACATGCTCATTATAATTAAAAGAGCACTAAGAAGGAGATTAATACCTTGATCTGCGGATTCAAAGAGATATGGATATCTCTTCTTCATGTCTTCTTCGGCTTCCCAAGTTGCTTCCTCAACAAATTGGTTCCTCCAAAGGACCTTAACTGAGGCTACATCTTTTGTCCTCAACCTACGAACTTGACGATCTAAAATTTGAACAGGAATCTCCTCATAAGATAAGCTATCCTTGGTCCTTATACTTTCAACCGGTAGGATCACTGAAGGATCGCCTATGGACTTCTTCAACATGGAGATGTGAAATAC
>NW_026029417.1:0-320 GCF_019186545.1 Solanum stenotomum | reverse complement strand
TATCATTTCTCTGAATATTCCACAAAAAATCATTAAAAATATTGACTTACAGTATTGTCATGCCTTATTAGCTTTAGCACCTAAAGAAGATGAAGATCAATATGATGAATTATCCTAAAGAATAGAAATCCTTGGGAAAAACAACANAAATGATAACACCATATTTTCTTCCTTTGACGACATAGTTGAAACTGATCCATCAGTTGAAATCCAAAAAAATATTTCTCCTTTCATCAAAGCTCTCTTCTAATATAAAACTAGAAGAACATAAACTAACAGAGATATTAAATATAGAAGAAAATTCAACATCATAAATATCG
>NW_026029416.1:0-314 GCF_019186545.1 Solanum stenotomum | reverse complement strand
GATTTTATTTGTTTAAGTCTTTTGAAAACCTTAAAATTTTTTTTTGATTTTTACTAAAAAGTAAGTGGCGACTCTGTTTATTTTGAAAATTCGATTTCTCTTAAATCATAAGTTTGATCGATTTTTTGAAAACTTAGTCATTTTTCTTTTATTTTATATTTTCAAGTAATACACTAGTAAGTAGGACTGCATTTTCTTGTTACCCTTACTTGTAGTCATAGGACTGTACAGTCTTGTAGTTTCTTAACTATTCTTCAATTTTTGTTGCTATCTATGACTTCGTTTTAATTATAATATTATTTTATTATAATAGT
>NW_026029415.1:0-215 GCF_019186545.1 Solanum stenotomum | reverse complement strand
ACCTAAACCCTGAGCCCTAAACTCTAAACCCTTAACCCTAAACCCTAAATCATAAACCATAAAACCTAAACCCTAAACCCTAAACCCAAAACCCTAAACCTTAAACCCCTTAACCATAAACTATGAAACCTAAATAATAAACCCTAAACCCTAGACCCTAAACTCTTAACCCTTAACCTCAACCCTAGACCCTAAACGCTAAATACCAAACTCTA
>NW_026029414.1:0-512 GCF_019186545.1 Solanum stenotomum | reverse complement strand
TAAAAAAATGACCTGGAGGGTCATTACACGGAGGACGAAATAATAACTATTGAACAATCATGCCTCGAATTACCAAAAACATTAATGTATACCGAAGAAACTGCAGAAAAGGAAATAATCATTGGAGAAGTATTAATAGTGATAAAATTTAAAATATACCAAGGAGATGAAAATATCATTTTAGGAATAAAATGGCTAGAACAAGTAAAACCATATTATCTAGAAGACAAACATTTAACAATAAATTATGAAAATAAAATAGTAATAATAAAAAGAACCTTAGTATGAAAATATACATACTTGCAAATATAATAATAGAGGGATATTACAACAAATATTATACCTCAATGATAGATACGGGAGCAGAAGATAATATATGTAAATACAATTGTTTACCAAAAGATAAATGAGAAAAATTAAAAACACCGATAGTAGTAACAGGATTTAATAATGAAGGAAGCATGATCATAAATAAGGCAAAAAATATAAAAGTACAAATATGGGATAAGTTA
>NW_026029413.1:0-700 GCF_019186545.1 Solanum stenotomum | reverse complement strand
AAGTTTGGGATAGTTAAAGTGCCTACTTGTGCACTAGCAAAATTAAACATACAAAGTTAAAGTGCCTACTTGTGCACTAGCAAAATTAAGCATACAAAGTTAATGTGTCTACTTGTGCACTAGCAAAATTAAACATACAAAGTTAAAGTGCCTACTTCTGCACCAGTATATCGATCATCCAAATGATGCATGTAGATCAACGTACAACACCAATGACGTAAAATATCATCTTAAAGTTTGTGCATAAGCAGAGGAGCACCATACTGAGGATGAATAGTCACTACTGCAAATGGAGCATGTGTATATGATGGTGAGAGTTCAAAGGAGAACCTTTGTAGTATCATTGCTATCGCCATTTTTGCTACCATCATTGCAAAGTTTTGTCCGATGCAAACAAGCGGTCCCCAGCTAAATGGGATAAATGAGACTTGTCCTTTCGTTGCGTTTGACACTCCTTCACGGAATCTTTCTGGTTTGAATTCCTTCGCGTCTTCACCCCATATCTCCTTATCATAATGTACTAGGATTGTGGGTATAATGAGTAGCACTCCGGCTGGTAGATTTAGCTCCCTCAATTTCACTTCCTCTTCAGTCCTTCTACCAAATATTGGCAATGGAGGGAATAGCCTTAACGTCTCGTACAAGATCATCGTTACCTAGGGGAAAGAGTACTGCATAAGTTGACAGTAGAATGAGAGTG
>NW_026029412.1:0-487 GCF_019186545.1 Solanum stenotomum | reverse complement strand
ATGTGAATGGGTCGAGCAGCTTAAGATGTCTGATGGACATGCTTCAAATTTGGGGAAACGTGTCGATATGGAGCATGGAAAGTTACATGGTATGAAAAGTCATGATTGTCACGTCTTCATGGAAACATTACTCCCCATTGCATTTAGTGGCTTGCCTGATAGAATTTGGAAACCTATGACTGAAATTAGTTTGTTCTTCAAAGACTTGTGTTCTAATACTTTGAAAGAAGACAACCTAGTTCAGATGGAACGAAGTATTCCTATAATTACAAATAAGAAATAAGCTCGAGAAGATTCTTCCACCTGGATTTTGGGATGTTATGGAGCATCTTCCTGTGCATCTAGTGCACGAAGCTCGTCTCGGAGGCTCGGTTCAATATAGATGGATGTATCCATATGAGAGGTAAGTGTTTAACTCTTAATATTTTTCTATTTAATAATATTTTTTTAAAATTAATAATAATATAATATTATGTAGAACTATTGG
>NW_026029411.1:0-523 GCF_019186545.1 Solanum stenotomum | reverse complement strand
TGAAATTCAGCATCTTAAAGGTGGAAAGGCGCTTTGAATTTAGGAAACTTCAAACGGCCATAACTCGGGCCTCGGGTGTCCGTTTCAGGCGATTTTTTTTTTGAATCCGCGTATTTTTTCGAGATCTATGCAACCAAACTGGCTAAAGGTGGTTTGCGCATGCCTATTGTCCCAGAAACGCGTTTTACTGATTCTTACGCGCGAGTGGAAATATAATGAAAAAAATAAAAGGAAATTCAGACAAAGGCGGTGGGTTCCTCATGTAGATCCCGAAAAAATACGAGGTTTCAAAAAAAAGATTGCGTCGAACGGACGTTCGAGCCGAAAGTTACGGCCGTTTGAAATTCAGCATCTTAAAGGTGGAATGGGGCTTTGAAATTAGGAAACTTCAAACGGCCATAACTCGGGCCTCGGTTGTCCGTTTCAGGTGATTTTTTTTTTGAATCCGCGTATTTTTTCGTGATCTACGCAACCAAACTGCCTAAAGGCGGTTTACGCGTGCCGATTTTTGCAGAAACGCGTT
>NW_026029410.1:0-270 GCF_019186545.1 Solanum stenotomum | reverse complement strand
ATATAATATATCCTTTTGATATGCATAAGTTTGTTTTCTTAAATCTTCTATAATTACATTTTAATTATTTTAAAAATATTTTTGCAAGGGTTAAATTTAATTGGCCTGCGTATTTTATGGATTATCAATATTTATGATGCTTAATAGTTAATAGGACTCCTGACGTGTGATGTTCCAAAAATGATAATCAGACGTTGAATTGTGGGTAAGAAGATGAACAATGATGAGATACTTTATAGTTATTTTTAATCATGTGGTTAAAGCTTCATC
>NW_026029409.1:0-3286 GCF_019186545.1 Solanum stenotomum | reverse complement strand
TGATCCATCCGACTCAATCATGACTCTAACAAGTCTATCCTTTTGGCTAGAGCATACATCGTATCATGTGGTGTAGCACTAGGTGTAGTTGTAAACGAGGGTGATACATCAGGATGCACAAAACGCTGAGTCAATGGAGGCGTACCGGCCATAGCATCTGACTGCTCACTACTAGAATCTCCAAGCCTCATGGCAGTTAACTGAGGAGATGTACCTGTGGGAGATGGAGTACCTACCGATAAGGGGCGTGCTCGATGAATAGCCTGTAAAGGTAGGTCCTCGTAGCGTCGTGAAGGAAATGCTTGTGAAGTAGATTAAGCACTGACTGGTTAATGGTAATTAGGATAATATTGTCGAGGATCCGCTGTACCAAACAGAACAACAAATAAATGAGTATCATGGCTGATGCGCTCTGGCGTAGAAGAAATAAAAAAAAAACTTATCTCTGTGATTGGTTTCTATATCATTTCGGGTAGATGGCTAAAAGCGATAGGAATTAAAGTTTCCATGTACACATGACAATCATGACTTTTCATACCTATCAATTTTCCTTCATTCATATCTGCCCGCTTTCCTAAATTTGAAGCATAGCCCTCCGGCATCCTCAAATTTTTAACCCACTCTATAATTTCATGTTTCTCATCCAATGTGAATGAAAAGCTGGCTTTGGGCTTAACTATTTTTCCATTCTGTAATTCTTGCAGGCATAACTCTTTTCTCCTACAATATTCCTTTATGTCTATTTAAGCTTTTGGATTGTCTTTTGTCGTACCCTTAACATCCATCACTGTGTTAAACAAATTGTCAAAGTAATTTTTTTCAATGTGTATCACATCTAATTATGTCGTAGCAGATTGTCCTTCCAATACGACAACTCTCAAAATATGCTTTGTTTGGTCCAATTATGTTCAACACCATATCCAGGAAGTCTAGAAGGTGAAGCTTCTGTAACTTTAGGTAATTGAAAAACTCTCTCCCAAATTTGATGCCTTGTGAGTAATGGAGGTAGGAGGGTCACTTTCAACCTTCTTTTTCCTAAATGCATTTTTCATCTTTCTAAACTCATGGTCCATTGGCAAGAACTGGCGATGACAATCAAACCATGTATTTTTTCTGCCATATTTTAAAGTGAATGCCTTACTATTTTTCATGCAATATGGACATGCTAGCTTTCCAGCTGTCATCCAACTAGACAACATCCATATGCAGGAAAATCATTAATAGTCCACATTAAAGAAGCACGCATAACAAAATTCTTCTTAGTTGATATATCATAAGTCAAAATGCCTTCAAACCACAATTGTTTGAGCTCATCTATCAATGGTTGTAGATAGATATCAATCAAACTTTTTGGATTACGAGGACCTGGAATAACACAACTTAGAAAGATGTAGGAACGGGTCATGCACATTTCAGGAGGAAGATTAGACGAAGTAAGAAATATCGGCCAGCATGAATAAGGCGAAGCATTATTAGAGAATGGTGTGAAGCGATCTGAACACAACCCCAATCTAATATTTCTTGGTTCACTAGCAAAATTAGGATATACATTATCAAAATGCTTCCATGCTTCACCATTAGATGGATGAGACAAGACAACCGACGGCCTTCTATATTCACGATGCCATCTCATATGTGGGGCATACCTCATCGATGCATCCAACCTCTTTAACCTAGGAATGAGAGGTAGATAATGTATCGCCTGAACTGGGACCATCTTTCCAGCTGGAGTCCTCTTATAACAAGCATGTCCACAAAACTTGCAATTTTCTAATTCACTATCAGTCTTGTAAAACAACATGCAGCCATTAACACAACAATGAATTCTATCATACGTCAATCCTAACTTGGACACCAAACGCTTTGCCTGATAGAAGTTCTTTGGTATGTTAAACTCCGGATTAACTAGTTCACCCAAAAGATCAACCATTGAGTCCATAGCAGCATTAGGAACATTCCAATCTGATTTAATATTCATTAATCTAACCGCAACTGAAAAGGCAGAATGAGGACTCCCTTCACATAGTGGATGACTAGACTCTTCTAATTGATCATAAAAGTGTCTTGCTTCTTCATTAGGAGCTTCATCAAAATATTGTTCCGGTTCCATCCTACCTTGAACCCCGAAAGAATCATTGATCATTTCATGAACCCTATCATGTTCAACCCTAACTTGTTCAACCCTAATTTGGCCATGTGGTGCAACCATATTATATACATCCACNACATAGTGGATGACTAGACTCTTCTAATTGATCATAAAAGTGTCTTGCTTCTTCATTAGGAGCTTCATCAAAATATTGTTCCGGTTCCATCCTACCTTGAACCCCGAAAGAATCATTGATCATTTCATGAACCCTATCATGTTCAACCCTAACTTGTTCAACCCTAATTTGGCCATGTGGTGCAACCATATTATATACATCCACCTGCATCGAATTATAAAACATACCATCCAATCCATCACTTTCTCCATGATCAATCCATACAAAATATCTAGGCTTAAATTCATTACGGTACAAATGAACCATAACTCTATCTGGTTTAAAAAAATTTAAGCACTTACATGCACTACAAGGACACCTAACCAATCCATTATTCTTGGAAATGTCAAGTGTCATTGTATGTTCAATAAAATTTCTAACACCATCAATAAACTCAGATTTCAAATCAACATCAGTTTCATAATGCATATTATACATCCACAAACGATGATTCATCTACAAAAATATAGATATTCAATTATATTATAAATAAAATTTAATAATAATTTTACAAGTAGTAGTCCTAAAACTAGTTTAGTATTGACTTAACCACATTATTTATTTTAATTTATTTAAACAACTTTAACTAGTTTGGTTTTGACTTAATACAACAACTAAATCTACCAACTAAACCACATTATTTAGTTTAACTTATTTAAACAACTTAACAACTTTTTAACTTGAACTAGTTTAGTTTTGACTCAATTCCAACAACTAAATCCATCAACAAAGCCACATTCTTTAATTTAACTTATTTAAAGAACTTTATAACTTTAACTAGTTTAGTATTGACTTAATTCAAACAACTAAATCCACCAATTAACTAAATCACATTATTTATTTTAACCTATTTAAACAACATAACAACTTTAACTAAATCCACCAATTAACTAAATCAATAGGATCAACTAGTGTTGGTACTTATGCTTAACAAATATATTATTTCTAAATTTAAAGCTAAGTGTCAACACTAGATGGACACAAATCGATCTTACAAGAAAATCATTTTTGTCATCAATAGG
>NW_026029408.1:0-540 GCF_019186545.1 Solanum stenotomum | reverse complement strand
TTACCATCTTAACAACAGGTGAAAATGTTTCTTTATAATCTATACCTTCTATTTGACTGTAACCCTTAGCAACCAACCTTGCTTTGAACCTTTCAACCTCACCTGTAGACTTATACTTGACTTTATAGATCCATCTGCAACCTATGGGTTTCTTCCCTGGTGGCAAGTCAGTGATTTCCCAAGTTTTATTGCTTTCTAGAGCTTGGATTTCAGCCTGCATGGCCTCTATCCATCTAGGATCTGTAATAGCCTCTGAGTATGTGGTAGGTTCATAAATGGAAGAAGTAGCAGCAATGTAACACTGGTAGGAAGGAGACAAGTGATCATATCTCAGATAGTTACCCATAGGATATTTCACTCCTTTATGTGATACAAAATCCTTCATCCATAAGGGTGTACCTTTAATCCTTGTGGATCTTCTGTTAGCAGCTGGTATACCAGGATCTGGTTCCTCAAGAATGTGATCATCAGTAGTAGAAACTATGGAATCAGGAATCTCTGAAGAACCAATGTCAACACTAATATTATCCCCTGTAATCT
>NW_026029407.1:0-494 GCF_019186545.1 Solanum stenotomum | reverse complement strand
TTGGCAAAGTGACAGCCATAAATGGGTTTGATGTGTCTTTACCGGCTACCGTTTGAACCGGACTAGCTGTATCATTATTATCCGATACAGTGGATCTTTTTGCATTCGTTGGGGAATGCACACCTTGCTCATCCATTTTTTCGAGAGATGGAAAACTCTTTTCTGAGGTTTGTGTACTGGTGTCAATCTTCTGAATGGATTCTTTACCTTTGAGTGATTTTATCTGCTCCATTAATTTGGTGTTTTCTTGGAATAATGCCTCCACCTTTGCATTTAATCTTTTGAAGGCCTCGGTCATTGAAGAACAATGGTCACAAAAGATTATTTTGTCTGTGTCTTTTTGGATATTGTATTGAGGGGTCTTTTGGGGATTTTGTCTGAGGGCTGGAGAGATATAGTAATTTGGACCAAGTATCCCCCTTGCATAATCTAGTGCTTCATTAAAATCATTAAAACCTTTAAAAAAAGGAGTTTTAACTCCATTTATAGACTCT
>NW_026029406.1:0-494 GCF_019186545.1 Solanum stenotomum | reverse complement strand
CATTAGCTATAGTACCCGGTTCGAGTCTGCGGTCCAGCTTACACATGGTGTATTCCCAATTCCTCACTAAAGCTTTAGTTTAGTCTTGATTACTCTCATCTGTAGGTTGAGGTTTTGGAGGTTGGAGAGATTCCGGTTAAAGTCCGGGACGTAATGAAATCCGGGAATATGATTGGGAATGGTTCAGTTAAAAGTCCGGAATTTGGTAATATTGTGATAGACCTTCTAGCTCCATTATTTTACTTCAACTGCCAGTGCATCTACCGGGCTTATGGGGATCCGTGCAGGTGGTTTCTTTTATTGTGCACGAGCGTACCCGTCAGGTTTATGGGAGCCCGACTGAGTTAGTTAGATTGCTTGTCTTTGTTGCCTGTACGCTCGTGTACATACCCCCCATTTACTACTCTGTGCACTTGATGTGACCCTTTATTCGCATTTCAGTTTACTTTTGCTTATCTTGCTCAGTCGCCGATGATGCCTACTGGGTACCTGTT
>NW_026029405.1:0-583 GCF_019186545.1 Solanum stenotomum | reverse complement strand
AGACGCCATACAGCCTCGGGAGGAGAAATCCATCTAGCAGATCGATATTCTTTTACTTCGTCTATCTCTATGGCTGCATCCTTATTTTGTACACATAACGCAATCTTGTCATGACCTTTACAAATGTATTTATAAAGATACTTCACAACTTTGATGTCGGAGCAAACTTCAACATTTATGTGACAGTTGAATTTTCCAAGTAATTATGGATTATATGGAACCACCCAAGAGTTATCCAAGTATTGATGTCATACTTTCACAACTTCTCATGTATTTGGTCTTTTGTAAATTGGATAAGAATCGCTCCATTTTGATGTTTTATCAGCAAACTTTTTTGGGTATTTGAACTTGCAATAACCTTTTTTTTTTTGTACAAGAATTTGTTGAATTTAAACTGCCACAAGGACCATGCATCNCAAGCTTACGCAAAGCTGATTTTGTACATTCATCTGGTAATTCTGCTTTAATTATATCATTGTATGCCTCTGTTGTCAATAGCTTGTGCTCATTACTCAATATAATAAGAAAATGAGCATGGGATAATCCCAATTTCTTGAACTCAACAGTATACATATAAGCAACA
>NW_026029404.1:0-611 GCF_019186545.1 Solanum stenotomum | reverse complement strand
GAATTGTTGCATGAGTCATATGATGTATACACTCCCATTGGTGTCTTTATTGTTGCTAGAAAAGTGTATAGAAATTGTCCGGTTTGCATATTAAATAAGTTGTTGCCTTGTGATCTTGTTGAGTTGAACATGGTGGATTTTGATGTTATTCTTGGGATGGATTGGTTGCATGCATATTATGCTTCTATTGATTATAGGACTCGTAAAGTCAAGTTCCAATTTCCTAATGAACCCGTCCTTGAGTGGGAGAGCCGGGATGTTGTGGTGAAGGGGAAATTCATTTCTTGCATTAAAGACCATAGGTTGATTTCCAAAGGGTGTTTATACCATATTGTGAGAGTCAATGATGTGGAGTCTAAAGTCCCTCCTATTGAGTCTATTCCGGTTGTTAATGAGTTTCTAGATGTCTTCCCAGAAGACCTTCCCGGTGTCCCTCCCGAAAGGGAGATAGATCTTGGTATAGACCTCCTTCCCGATGCTCAACCTATTTCTATCCCCCTTACCGTATGGCCCCGGCGGAGTTGAAAGAGCAATTAAAAGATTTGTTAGAGAAGGGGTTTATTAGACCTAGTCATTCTCCCTGGAGTGCTCCGATTTTGTTTGTGAAGAAG
>NW_026029403.1:0-542 GCF_019186545.1 Solanum stenotomum | reverse complement strand
GAGTAGTTCTAGAATATGTAGTGCATTTATTCCAAGTAATTTTTCTTTTTTTTTTTTTATACTTTTTGAAAAACAAACAATTTTTTTTACCCAAAAATGAGCAGAGCCTCTCTTCAATTTGGGAGTCTTACTTGCACAAACAATTTGTTAGTATTTCTACTTTATGATTAATTTGGTTGTTGTCTATAATGGTAATCTTTACATACTACATTCATTTACTACTTTTCTTAGAAATAGTCATATGAATTCTCAAAAAAAGAAAAAAGTCACAGATGAAGTATAAGCTTGACAGGTTCAATTGTAGATGAATTATAAAGCATGTAGAAAGCTTTATATTTGTTTTAGCTTCGTGTATGAACATATTATTTGTTGTGATATGTGGATGTTGAACTGAATGTGTTGGGAAGTTTTCTATTTCAAGATATATCAAGTATTGGCATGCTGCATAACTATCTTTTGGTGTGGCTTTGAATCTACTGAAATACTTTTTGCTTTCTCAGATCAAATCTGAAATAAATTATCCTCAGATAATTTTGCTTATT
>NW_026029402.1:0-280 GCF_019186545.1 Solanum stenotomum | reverse complement strand
TTTAAAGGGTATTCTTCACCTTTTTTTTGTTATTATATTATTTATTCTTTTTTATTTTATGTTTTTGTTTTATTGTGATTTTAACCCTTTGAAGACCTGATGTATTTCATTAGAATATTTTAATATGAATCAAGATTTTGGAATATGTAGTTCCTTATTTTTGTAGTTCCTCACTTAATTTCTTTTGAATTGTAGGAACTTACCTTTTTTTTATTATTATATTATTATTTTTTTATTTTATTGTAATTTAAATTTTTGAAGACTTCATGTATTTCAGTAT
>NW_026029401.1:0-310 GCF_019186545.1 Solanum stenotomum | reverse complement strand
TAGCCGAAACCAGATCACAGGTAAGCTGCACCACAGACTCTAACCGGGTACTGTAGCTAAGCCTGGACATAAGTAAGCTGGACCACGGACTCTAACCGGGTACTGTAGCCGAAACCAGATCACAGGTAATTTGGACCACGGACTCTAACTGGGTGCTGTAGCTAAGAATCAATATCCAACCATATGTCGTGGGAAATATCACCAAACCGATTACCATAAATAATCATTTTAGTCCGACCCTCATATACCCCAAATCGCCGAGGAAGTATCCAATAATAAGTAAGCTAATAGAAAAGCAGGGCATTATGGA
>NW_026029400.1:0-1336 GCF_019186545.1 Solanum stenotomum | reverse complement strand
TATTGCGAGTTGATAATAAGCACACATGTAACCATCTTGTAGATGCATCTATCAAGACCATATAATATTTAAATGGCCCACATGGAGGGTGAATTGGCCCACATATATCACCATGTATACGTTCCAAAAATGCAGGGGATTCAATCCCAACCTTAGCTGCTGATAGTTTAATAATCAATTTTCCTTGAGAACAAGCAGCACAAGAGAATTTCTTTGAATGAAGAATTTTCTGATTCTTCAAAGTATGCCCATGTGAATTCTCAATAATTTTGCGCATCATATTATAACCGGGATGGCCCAACTGGTCATGCCAAATGATAAAATCATTAGAATTAGTAAGCCCTTTGTTTACTATGGCATGTGATTCAACCATACTAATACTTGTATGGTACAATCCAGAAGAAAATGCGGGTAATTTTTCATGCACATATTTTAGCCCCAATTTTATTATAGTAATATAAAGGTATTCAACCTTTCCTTCATTGGCAGTCTCAACATGATAGCCATTTTGGCGAATAACCTTGAAACTTAATAAGTTTCTTTGAGACTTACTACAGTACAATGCATTTTCAATAGTTAATATCGTTCCCCCAGGTAGTAGTAAGGCCGCTCTTCCAGAGCCCTCAATTAATTTTGTACTACCAGATATTGTATTAACATAAGCCTTTTACACAATCAAAGTAGAGAAATATTTCTTTTCTCTTAAAATAGTGTGAGTTGTAGCACTATCAAGAAGACACATATCTCCATTACTCATCTTGAACCAATTGAAGATTGGGGAATTTTATTTATCTTCATAAAATAAAAGTACATCATAAGAAATATGAAAAATCAACAACATTGCAAGAAAATAAAAGTACTTTTTTTTTCTGAATATAAAAACAACATAAGGAAAAACACAACAATTAAAAAAAAACACATAAATAAAACAACATAATTATTTTCCCCAATCAAATGATCAAACATTAATTTTGATCTCCAAAGAAGTCTTCAACTTCCAAATGAGTAATATCATCAAGGTCACCAAAATCATCATCTTTTAAAGTCAAATTTGCTTCAATATTGTCATCATATTTTTGTGAAGGCCCTGCCTCGGCATCATTTTTATAAGTCAAGTGTGACTCCACCCGAGCATTAGAAGAAGATGCACCATTTTTATTTCCTTTTCTTTTCAAGGAATCTTGATAAAGCCTAACAAAATGCTCAGCTGCTCGGCATTCATTCTTCCAATGCCCTTTCATGCCACAACGATGACAATTGCCTCTTGAAGGATTGCTTTGAGAACCCATATTGTTCTCCCTTTTGTGCCGACCACCACCACGACGATTATTATATC
>NW_026029399.1:0-1031 GCF_019186545.1 Solanum stenotomum | reverse complement strand
GATCACATAACCATCTGAACCCTCTGGTATAGTCAAGATAGGAGTTGTAGTCAACCTAGTTTTCAGTTTTGCAAAGCTTTTCTCACAATCATCTTACCATTGGAACTTAACCTTTTTCTGAGTTAACTTAGTCAATGGAGAGGCTATGGATGAAAATCCTTCCACAAACCGTCTGTAATATCCCGCTAGACCTAAGAAACTTCTGATATCTGTAGCAGGGGTAGGTCTGGGCCATTGTTTCACTGCTTCTATCTTTTGGGAATCTACTCGAATTCCTTCACTAGACACAATATGCCCAAAGAAGGCAACTGATTGTAACCAAAACTCACACTTGTTAAATTTTGCAAATAACTGACGATCTTTGAGAGTTTGTAGAACAACTCTCAAATGACTCGCATGTTCTTCCTCATTCCTAGAATAAATGAGGATATCATCAATAAAGACGATAACGAACAAGTCCAAGTACTGCTTGAACACTCTGTTCATCAAATCCATGAAAGCTGCAGGAGCATTGGTTAGTCCAAATGAAATGACTACAAATTCATAATAATCATACCGAGTTCTGAAGGCTGTCTTTGGAATGTNGAATGTCACTATCTCTGACTCTAAGTTGATGATAACCTGATCTGAGGTCTATCTTTGAGAAATGACTAGCACCCTGAAGTTGGTCAAACAAGTCATCAATCCTGGGGATAGGACACTTATTCTTGATTGTGACTTTGTTCAACTGCCTATAGTCAATACACATTCTGAGAGAACCATCTTTCTTCTTTACGAACAACACTGTTGCACCCCATGGCGAAATACTAGGTCTGATGAAGCCCTTATCTAGAAGGTCTTTCAACTGCTCTTTCAATTCCTTAAGCTAAGTTGGAGCCATTCTGTAAGGAGGAATAGAGATAGGCTGGGTATCTGGAAGGAGATTTATTCCAAAGTCGATTTCTTTTTCGGGAGAAACTCCGGGAAGATCTTTTGGAAACACTTCTGGAAGCTCACTGACTATAGGAACTAACTCAAGAGTTAGGGATTCG
>NW_026029398.1:0-685 GCF_019186545.1 Solanum stenotomum | reverse complement strand
CAGTTTAAGGTGGTTATTCCAACAAGATGAATAGAGGAAAGTTATATCATCTTTTAGGAACTAAAAATGAACACAATAGTCTTTAGTCATAACAATAATTATAACAGCAGAAAGAATATATTTTTATTTAAGTTGATAAATGGAGTACCTGTAAAAAGATAAACTTTTAACTAACCTGCTATTATAGGAGAAAATATTTTCAATTTCCGCAAAAAAACAGGAACATAAAGCATCCACATAGCAACATCAAAAGCTTGCAAAACACGGCATACAGTGGCAGCATCAAAAGAGTGCAAAAAATGACTGTTTCGAGAATCATAACAAAAGTGTTCCAACTGCAATGCAAAACAATCAAAGATAATGTGTCTAGACACTGAATTGAATTCAAAGAAAATAAATACAAAGAGAAGTAAATCCTATTTATATTAGTCAATTGGAAAGATGAACTTTTAAACAATGTACAAAATAATTCAAATACCTTTTAATTCTTTTTCATGGGAGGATTTTTCATTGCCATGCTTGGATATTCTTTTTCCCTTGAACTAAGATGTTCAATTGTGCGCTTTTTCGCATCTGTAATATTGACTGTCGTAGATGCCAGTGATTTATGAATCACATCTTGTTTCTCCAGGTAAGACAAAATGGATATTTTTTGCGTTGCATCCAATTTTTTTGTGAATAGCCT
>NW_026029397.1:0-357 GCF_019186545.1 Solanum stenotomum | reverse complement strand
CATCAGTCTGAGGATGAAAGGCAGTACTCAAGTTCACTTTCGAACCCAAGCCTTTCTGAAAGGATTTCCAGAACTGTGCAGTAAACTGTGCACCTCTATCTGAAATAATGGAGATTGGGACTCCATGAAGTCTCACTATCTCTTGAACGTACAACTTGGCATAATCTTCGGCTGTATTGGTAGTCTTTACCGGTAGAAAATGAGCTGACTTTGTCATTCTGTCGACAATCACCCAAATAGAATCATGTTGTCTGCGAGATCTTGGCAACCCTGTGATGAAATCCATATTGACCATCTCCCACTTCCACTCTGGAAGTTCTATCCTCTGGGCCAAACCACTGGGCCTTTGGTGTTCAA
>NW_026029396.1:0-1315 GCF_019186545.1 Solanum stenotomum | reverse complement strand
TTAGAGGTTATAATAATAAAAAGTTATGGGGTAATAAAAATAAAGACAATTAAGTTTTGCATTAAAAAAAATAAAAATAAGTCTTTTAGCAATTTAAAATTGAGCATTTAATATAAATTTGCATTACATGAAACTCTTGTCAAATTCTTACAATAAAATTCAATTAGTAAAAATTACGAGTTACATGTAAATAAAAAATAATAATTATACATTTCCTCCAATAATCTCACGGGAGCCTGTTAGAATGAAATTTGATCCGTTTGTTAAATATCAAGGAGAAGATGAACTTTTTCTTTTCAACAAAAAAAAAACACCTACAATAAATAATCAAATTTCATATGAGTAAAAAATCAATATATATGCTATAGGATACTATTTTATAAACTTATGAGAAAGATTGTGATTCTTGGCCAAAAAGATGAGTAAACTCCACCTAGTTAATCCCTAGCTCTACTATACATATAAATTTGACAATTTTTTTTGTAACAAATTTTTCTAATGCCTCTATTTATAGGACATAATATGGAATATCAAAAGACAGCAAGAACATGACAATTAATATGAATTAGGAGCTATGGTTATCAAAAGCCATGGGAGTAATGGAAATAAACACAATTAAGTTTTTATTCTAAAGAATATGAATAAATTGAGTAGTAATTGACACATTAATTTTTGTACAATAATATTAAATAAAAAATAAAAAAATTGCCAAAAAAATGAGAAAAGGATCAACATGATCCTTGGCCAAAGAGAGGTGTCCACAACACTATTCTTTTATCTAGCTTTATATTGTATAAAATTTGCATTTCATAAAACTCTTGTCAAATTCTCACAATAAAATTCAAGTAATAAAAATTACGACTTACATGAAAATAAAAAATACTAATTATGCATTTCCTCCAATAATCTTGCGGGAGCCTGTTAGAATGAAATTCTATCCGTTTATCAAATATCAAGGAGAAGATGAACTTTTTCCTTTCAACAACAAAAAAAAAAGCACCTGCAATAAAATAATCAAATCACGTGAGTTAAAAAATCTTAAAGCGATACATAAGCTAAAAAATACTATTTTATAAAGTTAAAAAAGAAGTTGTGATTCTTGGCCAAAAAGATGAGAAAACTCCACCTAGTTAATCCCTAGCTATACTACACATAAACTTGAACACTTTTTTGGTAACAAAATTTTCTAGTGCCTCTATTTATTGGACATAAGATGAAATACCAAAGATATCATGAACATGACTATTAATATGAATTAGGAGCTATGATTATCAAAAGTAATGGGAGTAATGGAAATAAACACAATTAAGTTTTT
>NW_026029395.1:0-568 GCF_019186545.1 Solanum stenotomum | reverse complement strand
AAATCTAGGGAAAGTATCTTAGATTACTCCTTTACTGATCTGAAAGTAGAGGTAGGGCGTGAGGACGAACTAGTCCAACACTATGATAGCCTTACATACCTAGAAGAACAAGATTCTTGAAGAATCTTGAAGAAGAACTTGATTAGAAGCCTTGAAACCCTAGCTTGAAGGTAAACAATCAAGAAAACCTTTCTTGAGATTCTCGAGTTAGTTTCTTGAAATCTCTATGGCCAAAAAATATGATTATCATGAGTGAAGATGAAAATCTGATTGTTTTGAGCTTTTTATTTGTCAATAAATTCGTTGATGGTTTTCTTGGAGGTAAAAGGCAAAAATGATTCTTTTTAATATTTTCCCGTCGGCTAATTCGTAACAGCACTGTATAGGTTACTAAAATAGTCATAACTTTTTACTCAAAAATTGGATTGACGTGAAATTGGTGGGGTTGGAAAGTAGATTCAATTACCTTTAATTGGATAGGTTATGGCTCACGTAACTCTTAATATTCTAAGAGATATGGTCGTTTAAAGTTGACCCAATTAGAATCTTACATCAAAACTTAATGAAA
>NW_026029394.1:0-662 GCF_019186545.1 Solanum stenotomum | reverse complement strand
CGAGGGGGAACTACGTTTGACCTGATTCTTGCCTTAACGGGATACGTAGGCGCTTCAAGGGCTCGGTCATATCTCCCGTAAGATTTCTATTATTCCTTTACAATAGAAACTGGGACAGAATTTTAAGAGAGACTCAAAAATTCTCAAGAAGAAGATCTATCCGACAAAGTCAAGGCTGAAGTTACTTTGAGATTTGCAATTGGGACAGAACTTTTTGAGAAGAAACTGGGACAGAATTTTGATAGGGACTCAAAAATTCTCAAGAAGAAGATCTCTCCGACAAAGTCAAGGCTGAAGTTACTTTGAGATTTGCAACTGGGACAGAACTTTTTGAGAAGATCTCAAAAATTCTGTGTTTGCTCACCAACGGTTAAAGATAAGCCAAGACAGTTAACTGGGACAGAAATTTTGAGATGGCCTCAAAATTTCAACAAGGTTCAGCGAGAGCTTAAAGCAACTTTGAATACATACCAACGAGTGATCAGACAGATCTCAAAACACCAACTCTGAATGACGTCCATTAAACTTGACGTGACATGACACTTGGCAGTGACTTTTTCCAAACATTACTTTCGAAAATCTATTTTTCCTTAAAAACTTTTCCTTCATGTTTTGATTATTTTTGCATATATAAATTTGTCTTAACTATCAAGAAGCGAGAG
>NW_026029393.1:0-536 GCF_019186545.1 Solanum stenotomum | reverse complement strand
CAAGGTTTTTGCATCTTGATGATGCTCAACCTCAAGATTTTTCATCTCTACTGCTGAAGGTTCGCTATCATTTTTTGGCTCTAGTTAAAAAAATTTATTTGCTCCATACGTAGGNACTATAAATCCAACTACAACCACTAATATGTTACTCTACTAAATTGTTTACTTCACAAAATTTATTTGCTCCATACGTAGGTCCATTACGTACAATGAAAATGAAAAAAAAAAAGATATTAAAATGTAAATTAGAAAAGAAAAAAGAAGATAAAATATAGTAGCATATACTATATACCATATGCATTTTTAAAAACTCAATTGAGATGAGAGGAAGATTAAGTATATTGTTTAAAATTATAGGGATGGATTTAATTTTTAAAGTAAAATAAATAGACGAGTTTTTTTGTTAAGTCTCTTCCTTGTGAGCTCTCACACTTTTTGCTTTCTTAATGTTTCGAACTTATTAAGGTTGGAATTTCCTGTCTAATAGACAAGCTTTATTTTTACCTGATCTAAAAAGGGTAATAGTAGGAAAAAAA
>NW_026029391.1:0-466 GCF_019186545.1 Solanum stenotomum | reverse complement strand
CTTAATAGTTGGATTGAATGAAGAAGCTGAATAGTGTTTCCCTTACTGGCTCGAATGTCTCTTTTTGGTTTACCAAGATATTCTCCTAAAAAATTGAATGATATGGTGAAGCGAATGAGCAAATGAAATGGCTCGAATGTCTCTTTTTGGATTGAATGAAGAAGCGCAATAGCGTTTTATAGTCTACTCTTGGACACTGAGTTATTACCTTGAAACCCTCATTGGTTCAATTTCGACAATTCAATTTTTTTACTGGAATACAGAAGGTTCCAGCCCACAGTTTTATTTAGTAGAGCTGATAACTGTAGCAGCTTTTATTTGCAAAATTGTCGATGAGCCTCCTTGGTGATGAAATCTCAACTCATCAAAATCAGCTAAAAGGATCCTTCATATTGGTTTTGCACAGAGATTGAAGCACTGCTTACAGATCAAGGAGCTAGGATACATTTTTTGTGAAAATGCACAG
>NW_026029390.1:0-1401 GCF_019186545.1 Solanum stenotomum | reverse complement strand
ATCATTAACTGATCTCTTGTATAGTAGCTCCATATAGCGTTTCCTTTTAAGTAATTATTTGCTAGCTCTTGTATAATGGTTGATATACCAATTATTCTCTTATTGGCATAAAAACTGGGTATCGCGCTTTTTTGTATCTCTATTTGCTGTTCGATATCTTCTGGTATTATCATATCTTTTGTTAATCCTATCTTTACCACTTGTATCGAAGGTTTTATTTCCTCGTATAATATCTCTGCTGTTGCCGTATAAAATTTTACATAGAATAAATTTCCCTTAGTAATTCTCTTATATGTAATAAATGCTTTATGTAGTTCCGATATTCCACTTAGTTCCTCTCCGTCATATGTATAAACTGTATTTAATAGTCCATAGTTGTAACATGTCCTCACCAAGTTGGTGTTAGTTTTCGGCTGTGCAATCAATTTATTATAACCTTGTAATTTTTGGGTTAAATAATCTTGGTTGGGTTCTTGGGTTGTAGTAGATCTTGGATTAAGATTTTAAAATGTTTGGATTTTGTATATATTTTCTATATAGGTTCGCGTAATATGGTTGTATGTTATTTTGTCATGATGTAGGCTATCCGCATTTGTAGAAGTTTGTGGTTCTATAGTTAATATGTTTTTTGGTGTTAGTCTTGGAGTAAATGGTTTTTCGAATAGCTGGTTTAAGTTTGAATTCTTTTGTTTTTCACTAACTCGTTTGCTTGTACCTGCAGCTGTATTTAAACAAATATTATGGGTTTTAAGGAGTTTTCCATCGTCTCCTTTTTGCTCTGGGTTTTTTTCGTCTTCCGATTGACGTAGCTCCGCATTTTTATAGTCATGCTGCTGACTAGCTTTAGACTTCAGATTATCTTCATTAGTCTTTAGTTTTTGTATCTCGTTGTCCATACTATCCACTTTTGTACAAAGTGTAGTTATGACTTTGAGTATCTCTTCCATTGTATTTTCGTTCTCAGTCTGAGTAGTTTTGTCTTGATAAGTAATCTGCAATAACATTCTTATCAATTTTTATTACTTCAATTGTAAATGTGGAATTTAATATATTTAATACCAATCTCCTAATTTCTTTTGTTGTTACCGAATCTTGTATTTTTCTTGTTATCAGAGCTATGGATAATAAGAAACACGGTAAGAAACATACGAGTAGAAAATTAAGAAAAATAAGAAGAAAATTAAATAAATTATATCCGAAATATAAACAACTTAATATCACAAAGACTAATAATGAAAAATTAGATCAATTAATAGATAATATATCTAAAATAGAATATAAATATATTCAATATTTAAAAATACAATGAATAACAAGAATAACGAATATAGACAAAAACTTAATGAAATAATTATAGAAAAAAGAATTAGAGCATAGGCAAAATAGACTTAACAATAATAT
>NW_026029389.1:0-1402 GCF_019186545.1 Solanum stenotomum | reverse complement strand
CCGTGCAGGTGGTTTCTTTTACTGTGCACGAGCGTACCCGTCGGGTTTATGGGAGCCCGGCAGAGTTAGTTAGATTCCTTGTCTTTGTTGCCTGTACGCTAGTGTAC
The DNA here is from genome assembly GCF_019186545.1 of Solanum stenotomum. Classification (NCBI taxonomy): domain Eukaryota; kingdom Viridiplantae; phylum Streptophyta; class Magnoliopsida; order Solanales; family Solanaceae; genus Solanum; species Solanum stenotomum. The sequence goes on along the minus strand of NW_026029389.1, from coordinate 1,295 downwards.
ATACCCACATTTATTACTCTTTTGCCCTAGATTGTGACCCTTTATTCGCATTTCAATTGACTTTTTCTTATCTTGCTCAGTCGGCCTGATGCCTACTGGGTACCTGTTGTTTTGGTACTTAAACTACTCTCTGCATCTATTTTCGTGATTCAGGTCTGTGTACTAGCTACCGACGTTGATTCAAGCAAGCTGCGGTCGTGATCAGAGGCAAGGGTGAGCACACAACGTCCAGGATTTACCCGTCTCCTTTTGTACTTACTTTTGCTTGTCTTTTGCGTTTTTAGACAGCTTGTTTCTATAGTCCACTTTTAGGACTTGTACTTTTGTTAGCAGCTCTGTACTTGTGACTTCCAGGTTTTGGGAGGAATTCATTTTGGTTGATTGCTTGTTTTTATTATATTTATTACTATTTTTGGTTGATTGGTTGGTTTTCTACCCTAACATCCCATTACTTCGAGTTTCGAAATATGGGTCGGCTTGCCTACTGGTGGGTTATATAGTAGGAGCCATCATAACCTGAGAAATTGGGTCTTGACAAATTGGTATCAGAGCCCCAGGTTCGTCTCTCTCACTTGTACAGAGCTAACGTCTAGTACAGTCCTGCAGATTGGTACGGAGACGTCTGTTACTTATCTTCGGGAGGCTACATGATGTCTTTAGAACGTGTTGCTTTTGTATCACTGTCGTGTATTGTGTGTTTTATAGGTTTCTGAAAATCTTACTTATTCCACTCTTTTACAGGGATGGCTCGCACGCGAGGTGGGGCCCCAGCTAGGGGTAGAGGCTGACCTCGAGGTCGTGCCAGAGCTACAGCACCAGCCCAAAACGGAGAACAAACTCCAGAGCCGGTGATAGAGCCACCAGCAACTCCAGCACAGCAGTAACCAATGGGCCCGGGACCAGCCCAGCCAATGCCCGAGCCTATGGCATCTCCAGGTATATAGGCGATGCTCATACAGATACTAGCTGCCATTGGGGGTATGCAGTAGGCCCCAGCTCCAGCCGCTCCAGTACCGCAGGGCCAGCCTGAACAAGCGGCACCGGTTGTTCAGCAGCTAGCGGTACCGGTTGTTCAGCCTGACAATTTGGAGGGCGTCATGCCACTTCGGGAGCAGAAGATGCTCGGGGTGTTCCTTAGACTATTACCACCGAGGTTTTCTGGGCTGTGGGTGAGGATTCCCACGAGTATCTACTTACTTCCCGCGAGCGGCTACATACTTTGGGTTTAGTGGAGTCGAGAGGAGCAGATTTCACCGCTTACCAGCTAGACGATCCCGCCGGGCAGTGGTGGCGTA
>NW_026029388.1:0-555 GCF_019186545.1 Solanum stenotomum | reverse complement strand
ACTCACTTTTATAATATTCGGCCAACTTTATTATTCTGCTCTTACTAAAATTAGCAAATGAATCAACCGGATTCAAACTAGCCATGCCAAGGAGTAAGTCACTAGTCACAACATCAAAACGATTATTGAGCTCCTGAAGTTGCAAATCAATAACTGCATAAAACACTTCCACACGAAAGTGATGTAAATATGAAATTTCGGACTTCTTACGCTTCGATCTTGGATAGTCTTCAGTCATTTCGGGAACCAAAATATCATGTTTACCACAAAATGAAGAAACCTCATCCATCAAAGACTCTAAACCACTCTCTCTCATTGTTTGTAATCTTCTCTTTGAAAGATTAAGCAATCCCATAGCATTGACAATATCTTGATCTTTCTTTTGTAAAGCTTTGTTCAATTCATTTGTAAGAAGCAACATCTTGAACATCAAATGCAACACAAAGATAAATTCAAATTCTTGAATTTTATCTAAAAGGTTACCTGCCGCAAGTTTATCAAGATCATGTGGAGAATTTTCTTTCATCTCTTTAAGCACATTAGCAATTGAAGAAA
>NW_026029387.1:0-1263 GCF_019186545.1 Solanum stenotomum | reverse complement strand
AGGGGGCACTGCTGAAACTGGTCTAGGTATAAGGGGAGCTGGTACAATCGCTCCTCGCCCTCGCCGGGGGCACTCTCTAGACCAATGGTCAGGAGCACCGCAATCAAAACACCCCGAAGCTGAACGCCCTGAAGTAACCCGAATGCGGTAGGAAGGGAGGGAATCTGATCCTCTCGAACTATGGCCCGTACTAGGACCACCCTAGTGATACTGGCCTCCCTCAGAAGTAGGTAATGCCGCCTGAACAGGCCGACTGGACTGACCCTGCTGGAACCTCTGGCGGGGCCTATCATAGGAGTCTCTCCTTCTAGTATGGGACCCGTTGTAGCTGCCCTGGTAGCGTGCACTCTTATCGCTGCCCCCTTGGGCCTCGCGATGAATATGCTCCATGGATCGGGCATGGTCAACTGCATCAAGAAATGAACGACCGACAGAAACTAAATGCTCTGTGTCGACCCTCAGACGGTACCGCAACCCACGTACAAAACAACGAACTCTCTCCTCCTCCGTGGGTAGGATCATCGTAGCATGTCGAGACAACTCATGGAATTTCGTCTCGTACTCTGAGACGGTCATAGGGCCCTGCTCCACTCTGGAGAACTGATCACGAAGCCTATCCCTGACGCTCCGTGGCATGAACCGGGCTAAGAAAGCCTCTGAGAACTCACTCCAAGATACAGGAGGCAATCCAACTGGCCTGGACTCTCGATAAGAGTGCCACCACTGCCTGGCTGGCCCACGAAACTGATGAGCAGTGAAGTCGGCTCCTCTCGACTCCAAGAGGCCTAATGACTGTAGCTGCTCCTGACAAGTGAGCTGGAACTTGTAGGCATCCTCCCCCATCGCCCCTGAGAATATCGGCGGTGCCAACCTCTGGAATACCCCGAGCATCTTCTGCTCGCGCAGTGGCATCTCCCCGTCCTTTAAGTCTGACACGACAGTCACATGAACTGGTGGCGGCTGAACCTCTGGTGCCGCTGCGGCAGGCTGCCCCTGCGGTGCTGGAGCTGGTGCTGGTGCTGCTGGGACTGGTGCTGGTGTCTGTCGTATCTCCCCAATAGCTGCTAGTATCTGAGTCAGCAGAGCATGAAGATCAGGAGCTGCAGCTGGTGCAGGTGGTGGCTGGGCTAGCCCCGGCCCCACCGGCTGTGGAGGTACATATGCTGCCTGAGGCTCCTCCTCCCTATCTCGGGCTGGTGCTACGGCCCTGCCTCGACCTCGGGGTCGGCGTCTACCCCAAGCCGAGGCTCTGCCTGCAGACCC
>NW_026029386.1:0-1311 GCF_019186545.1 Solanum stenotomum | reverse complement strand
TCTCCACTTGTTGATTTCTCCAAAGCATCTTAACGGACGCCACTTCTTTGTTCCTCAACCTTTTAACTTGTCTACCTAAGATCTGAACCGGGACTTCTTCATACGTCAAATTATCTTCTACAACACCCATAACCTCAAGAGGTACAATAGCGTTAGGATCACCAACACATTTCCTCAACATCGATACATGGAATACCGGATGAACTAATTTCATCTCCTTGGGCAACCCTAACTCATAGGCTACTTTACCAACCCTTCTTATTATCTCATAAGGACCGACATACCTAGGACTTAATTTCCCCTTCTTACCAAAACGAACCACACCTTTCATTGGAGAAACTTTCAAATAAACCCAATCACCCACTTTGAATTCAAGATCCTGTCTCCTCACATCGGCATAAGACTTTTGACGACTTTGGCCTGTTTTCAACCTCTCCCTAATCATCCTTACCTTCTCAAGAGCATCCATGACCACATCCGGACCCAACAAGGGCACCTCTCCAACTTCAAACCACCCAACCTGTGACCTACACCGTCTACCATAAAGTGCCTCAAAAGGAGCCATACCGATACTAGAATGATAACTATTGTTGTATGCAAATTCAATCAAAGGAAGTTGATCATCCCAACTACCTTTCAACTCCAATACACAAGCTCTAAGCATATCCTCCAAGGTTTGAATTGTTCTTTCGGCTTGGCCATCCGTTTGAGGGTGGAAGGCCATGCTAAGCTTTACCTTTGTACCAAGACCTCTTTGGAATGACCTCCAAAAGTGAGAAGTGAATTGGGCACCACGATCCGAGATGATAGACAAAGGAATCCCATAAAACCTTACTAATTCATGAATGTACAACTTGGCATACTCTTCAGCCCCGTAAGTAGTTTTAACCGGTAGGAAATGAGCTGACTTTGTCATCGATAAACCACCACCCAAACCGAATCAAAGCCTCTTCTAGCCTTGGGTAAGCCCANCCATGTTGATTTCTTCCCACTTCCAAGTAGGTATCTCAATGTCTTGAGTTAGGCCACCCGGCCTTTGATGTTCGGCCTTGACTTGTTGACAACTATGGCAACCCGAAATAAATTTTGCAATGTCCTTCTTCATACCGCCCCACCAATACACATCCCTCAAGTCTCTATACATCTTTGTTGACCCCGAAGGAATAAAATAAAAAGAATTATGAGCCTCATCAAGGATTCTTTCCCTCACACCATCCACACAAGGAACATATAATCTACCTTGGTACCTAAGGGCACCATCTCCTCCTTGGGAGAAAACCTCGACCATACCACTACTCACCGAAGCCTTTA
>NW_026029385.1:0-730 GCF_019186545.1 Solanum stenotomum | reverse complement strand
TTGGGGTTTCCCTAAGGTTTAGGGTTTAATGTTTCTTAGGGTAGAGTTTCTTAGGGATTTGAAATTTCTTAGGTTTAAGCATTTAAAGGTGTTGATCTATTATGCTTATGATATGCCAACTCAAGGTTAGCTTGGGGTCACTCGTGATCCTAGGTCTCGTGTTACGTCAAGTGGGTTACCTCGGGGAGTGAGAAAAACAATGTATGAATAAAAGCCTCTAACTGACTAGAGATGCTGGGACATATCCCCAGCTAACTCTAGCAAAACTGAAACTTAAATGAAAGACTGAATATAAAACATGTAAATAATCCTCGAAAAACGAGGACTCACCTCTGATATTGGTAATTACGGATCGGGAAACGATCTCCGTGTGATCTGAATGCTAAGGACCTGAACTTACATCAAGAGAAGATGTAGCGTAGACTATGTATCAGTAGTTTAACGATTCTGAGCATGCATGACATGATAAAGCTGAACAAATATATATAACTGAATAGAGCATATTGAACAATGATATAATTTGAACATGATTCAGAAGATTTTAGGTATTTGGTTAAGGGTTTTTAGGTTAGGGTTTAGAGCTTAAGTTTTTCTAATAAAACAATTCGGTCAATAGTTATTTTCAATTTAGGATTGTTAAAGATTTTTTAGGATCATTATTGTTTTTACGATATATGAGCTCTAAGGGCTTAGGACTTGGAGTTTAGATTAAGAAATTTTTTTAGGGTTT
>NW_026029384.1:0-301 GCF_019186545.1 Solanum stenotomum | reverse complement strand
GGGTTCCTCATATAGATCTCGAAAAAAAATGAGGTTTCAAAAAAAGGATTGCGTCAAACGGACGTTCGAGCCGAAAGTTACGGCCGTTTGAAATTCGGCATCTTAAAAGCGGAGGGTGGCTTTGAATTTAGGAAACTTCAAACGGCCATAACTCGGGCCTCGGGTGTCCGTTTCAGGCGATTTTTTTTTGAATCCGCGTATTTTTTCGAGATCTACGCAACCAAACTGCCTAAAGGCGGTTTGCGCGTGCCGATTTTCCCAGAAACGCGTTAAACTGATTCCAGCGCGCGAGCGGAAATAT
>NW_026029383.1:0-744 GCF_019186545.1 Solanum stenotomum | reverse complement strand
AAGTTTGAGAGGCTTGTTTGGGGTTCCTTGGGGTTCCTCATTCGCCATGTCACGTCTAGGCCCTAGGCTTGGGTCGTGACAAGCTTGGTATCGGAGCACTAGCTTGTTAAATCCTCGGAGTCCAACACACCGCGTTGAGTAGAGTCCTAATCATGGTTGTGAAGCGCGCCACAACTATGAATGGGAGGCTACAAAACGTTTTAGGAAAGGTTTCCCTTCTTCATGTTCTATGTCGTGCTTAGAGTGCGATAAGGTTATTCCTCCCTAACGCTTGTTCTTTGGATTGCTAGATCATCATGCCAAATATGAGGGGAAGGCAAAGTTGGTGGAGTTAATGAACTTGAAGCAAAGAGCTATGAGTGTGAGGGAGTATGCCCTCAAATTTGTCCAACTCTCCAAGTATGCACCTCACTTGGTGGCCGACTCTTGGTCGAGGATGAACAAATTTGTGATGGGTGTATCCGACTTGGTTAGTGAGGAGTGTCGGTCCGCTATGCTCATTGGAGATATAGATTTGTCTCGGTTGATGACTTATGCCGAGCAAATGGAGGAGGAGAAATTGAGGAAGAGAAGGGGGCACGAGGCCAAGAGGGCCCGATTGGAGAATAGGTTCCCTAAGGGTGCTAGATTTCATCAAGGCCGAGGAAACCCTCATGTCAAGCGGGGATTTGCTATCAATGTTCCTAGACCTCAAGGGGGAGGTGAAGTGGGTTCTCTGGATGTATGCCCTAAGTGTGGGAGGAA
>NW_026029382.1:0-746 GCF_019186545.1 Solanum stenotomum | reverse complement strand
TACCGAGTAGAAATGATATTTGACTTGGAAACGAGGATGAAATTGAGCTCCGATTGAACGAGCAGGTCCGTATCATTATTTAAAACATTTACAAAAAAGAATCGGGTCATTTCACTATCGTATGAGGAAATTACGGCCTTTTTAGTGAAAAATTAACTGTTGTTTTTCTGGTGCATAACAGCCATGTACTGTTATAAAAATCTCAGACTGTGTTCATTTGGTATTTTGAGCATAGCGGGAGTTCTAGAGATCGGAATTGAGTGATTCTTATGGGTTTCTTCTTGAATTAATATGAGGGTTAATATTCAATCTTCAATTCGACATTTTCTCATAATTTCTTTATCAGATTTTTTTCCCCTATCCGTAAACCTCTTGGGAAAAAATTGGGGTTTTATCGATTTGGACTCCCTTTTTGATGAAAAAGGTATATTTATGATCCTTATGTTATGGGTAAACTGATTTTAACATAAAATTATTGATTCATCTATTATTTTCATCATATTAACCGCGTACAATTTGGACTTTTCCGGTAAAGTTAAAGTTTGATAAATTGAGAATTTCAAGGTCGATCTTAACTCCGTTTTTGATGAAATTTCATATTTGACCTTATCTAAGCATGGGTAAGATGTTTTTCAAGAGATATTTCATTTTCGAGTCGGGGTTTCGGATCCGAATATTTTAGGCTTCTTCAAGAACGTGAATTTTCCTTCAAATTGAATTTGTGAATTAATTTCAACTCCGTTTTC
>NW_026029381.1:0-5184 GCF_019186545.1 Solanum stenotomum | reverse complement strand
TTCGAAATTTTAAAAGAGATACTTCTTTTATTAAAATATCAATAAAATTGCCTCAAAATATAGGGGGAAACAAAAGAAAATTAATTTATTGGTAATTTGGCTTATTTATTTTATCACAAGGATAGCTAGACTTTGTATTCTTCTCAATTGTGTATCATTATTTTTGTTTACGTTTTTTAGTTTCTTATTCATATTTTTATTAATGTATAAGAAAACTTTATATACTTCTTTGGAATTCAATCATATATATATATAATTATATCCAAGGCTCAAACTCAAAATTTTTGTCAATATTTCTAAAATTGTATATACTTCTTTCTCAATACATTTGGCATATATACACTGCATTAGCCAAGAAAGAAAAGAATAATGACAAGGAAAATAAGTGATGGTATATTTTCAAAAGATTTAACTGAAAAAATTAAAAGGTATTTTTTATCTAGTAAATAGTGAGGAAATTTCAGAAAATGACATGGCACGTTTTATCTATGTTTTCAAAGTCTTTCTCAATGCATTAATTAGATATAGTGACAAGGAAAAAACAATAAAAAACGAAATTTAAAAAGATTTACTAGCAAAAATAGAGATGCTATGGTCCCTAGGTATTATATATTTTTATTCATGAATCATTTTGTAAGTCATAGAAACAGATTTCGGAGTTAAATGTTATAATTCTAAATTTTACGATAACGAATTCAAATAATATTACATGAGTTCCAAATTTTAATTTTAACATATATATTTAATGAATTTTGAAACAAATATAAAATTTATGATAAATCTATTGAATTTTATTTTGGGTAAAAATATAAATAAAATCCGGTAAATTACTGAGATAAAACCACGTGTCCATCTGTTAGTTTTAAGGGTATACACGACTCAAAAAATTAACAATAAGAGTATACACAAACCTTAAAGTATAATGGAGGGTTTTCACATATTATTTATGATAGTTCGAAGATATATTTATCATTTTTCATTAAAAATCTAATAAACAAAATCATTCTTATTCTTTTTACAACACTAATAGTTCTCCTAGTTTATCAAGTTGGTTCTTGAAAAAAAAAAAGGAGAAAAAGAAAGGGATTTTTTTATAAAAAATAAATACTATGGTCCCCTATAAAATGTTTCTATTCATTAGTCATTTTATGAGTATATAGACCATACAAAAATGTGGTGTATAATTATAGATACTTGATATTGATATATTGTTTCTAATTATTATTATACCTTTCAACCATGCACGCATTTATACGCACTCTTTATGTTTACAATTTTCGCTCATCGATATTCAATTATACTATTTTTTTGCTCCAAAATAAGTGTTATTTAAGTAAAAATCATGTTTATTAAATAATTAATATATATAATGTATAGTTTATTACTTCCTTTAGCCTTTAAAAAAAAAAACTCAAAAAGTATTATATAATGCAATTCTTTTCATGTCAATATGATAAATGAATATTTTTTAAAATGTAAGTTAAAATTAGCATAATTTGAATCTCAAATAGCTAAATATCACTTGAGACGCGGTGCGTATTTGATACCAAAAAGTAAAATTGCTATGGTCCCCTAATGACATGTTCTTATTTACGAGTTATTCTGTCATTATATAAAACACATAAGAAAAAAGGTGTTATAATTGTTAGTATTTATTTATATTAATATATTGCTTTTAATTATTCTGCCTTTCAATTGATTAAGTTGCGTGTGAATCTTATATACCATGCATTTATTCTTTAGATATCTCTGGTATTTTATTATGTAATTGACAAAATTTTAATAAGAAATTAAGAAGAGGAATTTTTTATTTTTTTTAAAAAAAAAAAGAATAAGAGGAATTTGGGTAAAAAAAAAATAATAAGTTTGTGTATACACGGACTAGAATAGAGCAACCCACAAAACTTAAGATCACCATTTGACTGAAAAAAAATTTAGTATTCAGATTTTATGAATTATATTCCAGATTTTTTGGTATCGATTGAAAGTGAATCTTTGTAAACTTTGTAAGGAAATGAAAAGAGGATCAAATATATCTCTATTTGATATAGAGTAATTTTATCTTTCATTTGAAAAGTTTTCGACTCATAACTCTATTGTTAGTCAAATGGTTCAAATATGCAATTATTGGCTAATGACCCCAATTTCCTATATGAAATTTTATTCTCCTTTTTTTTAAAAAAAAAAACACACCAAAATCAACTAGTATTATTTAATTTCTCTATTTCTTTTTATTTGTTCATCCATATTCGTTGATACATTGGAATAATTTTTGAATGATAAATACATCGATGACATTGATTTTCTCAATATTGCATTCATTGATACATGTTTGATAATTTGTAGGTAAGGGACAAAGTGGTCTTTTCCTTTAAAGCAACTAATTAGTACATTTTTTTTTAATTTACACACAGGATGTGAAGGGGCAGTGAAAATTGATTTCAAACGTAATATGCGGGATACATCCACAGTCCAATGATACTACTATTTTGTAAATTATGAATTTGACAAGAATAAAATGAGAGATTTGATTTTAAAATCATTTACAAATATTTTCTAAGTATATGATTTTTTTGATGGGGGACTACTAAAAAATAACGTAAAAGATCTTGATTATGCTTAATGAAAAAAATATCTTTCTTTACCAAAAAACAAAGGCTTAGGAAATCATTTTCCTCCTTAGAAATTGGAAATATAAAGGTTAGGACTTGGGAGCATCATGCTGAGTTTTAGTTATTATTTTTTTAAATGGGGAATCATTTTGTTTATGAATGATTGTTTATAGTTGTCTTTTAAGTATCATGCTAATAGTGTAACAATTCTTTTACGTTATTATTATTTATAGTGTATTTTTCATTTCAAAGTTAGATCGTCAAAATAATATGATATGCTTAAAAATTGATGGCACAAGCAAGGGTCGAAGGAGATTCATCTGAACTGAGGCGGAGCTAACATTTTCAAGCAAAAGGGTGTCAATAGACAAGCCATTGAACAAGTCGCTCATTCGAACCTCCTTTGCCGGTTAGTCACATTATATTTACAAGATCATAACTCTTTTTTTAATGTAAATATAGTATATGGTGAACCCTTTGCGAAAGTTCTTCTCCCCACCCACCCATGCATACCACAAAAGAAATATAATTTATTAACAATTCGAATAAATTCTTGTATGTGTGTTTGACCAAAAGAAATATATAGAGAGAGAAAGAGAGGTACTAACAAGTTGCAAGAAGAAAGAAAACAATGATGTGAGCAAACTTTGACTCCATTTTCTTTTAGTTGTAAAGAGTAGAAGGAATTGAGTGAATTTGTATGAGTGCATCACATAAATTTATAGGCAGAGGTTGTCTTCATTGTAGTGAGGTACTACGTACTAGTGGTGTCTAACAACCACATGTTGAACAATTTGAAGATAAGGAAATTTTTTTATGTTTTGATATTTTTTTAATTGCATACGAGAAATGAGGAGGAACAGTGAAAATTGAATTCATGTGTAGTGTGTGGGGGAAACATCATACACACCGATACCACTAATCGGTATAATATGAATTGGATAAGGGTGAAGCGGGAGATTTGATTTTATAGTCGTTTATAAATTTTCTAGTAATATAGGTTTTTTTAATTTAATTTAGAGGAGATTGTTACAAAATAACATACAGATCTTTAAATATATAAAATACATGTTGGATTTGTAAGCCCATTTTTTTTAAGAAAATTAAAATTGTAAGTTTATTTTGGAGATCATTTTCCTCCATAGAAATTGAAAATTATAATTGTTTTAATTATTCTGTTTTTAAATGAAGGATTATCCATTTAGAGTAGTTGAAATTTTAAAAGAGATACTTCTTTCATTAAAATATCGATAAAATTCCCTCAAAATATAGGGGGAAACAAAAGAAAATTAATTTATTGGTAATTTGGCTTCTTTATTTTATCACAAGGCTAGCTAGACTTTGTACTCTTCTCAATTGCGTATTGTAATGACCCTAAAGGTCTTTTTTGGAAATTTTCATAAAATGACCGTTTTAGTCCTAATTATTGTATTTTCGAAGTTGGTTTGGAGGAAAATTGATGAAAAGTTGACTTTTTGGAAAGTTGAGTTTTTAAGAGTTAAAGTTTGGTTAAAAGTTCTATTTCGAGTCATTTGGAGTTTCGAGACTCGAATCGGATTTCCGTCAATTCCAGCAGTTTTAGAATGTCGAAACGGGTCTGCGAGAATTTCTGGAGTCGAATTTGGAGTTAAAACGAAGATTTGAGGTCCTAAGTTGCTAAAATTGTGAAATTTTGATCAAGAGTTGACTTTGGTCAACAAACGAGGTTCCGGTGCTCGAAATGGAATTACGAGGGCACCGTTGGATTCAGGGGGTGATTATAAGTCTAGAATGAGTCTTGGTTGAATTTTTAAAGGCCCCGAGTGCATTTCGAGTTTTTGAGCCTAAAGTTAGTTTGTTGACGCCTTATCGGATACCGGGTCAAGGATACCTCGAATTGAAATTCCGACGATTTCATTGAGTCCGAAATGTCATTTTCAAGCTAGTAGCATATTTGGTTTGTCTTTGGGAAGTGCCAAATGAGTTTTGGGTGAGCTTTTAAGCTTCTTGGATGGTTTGTCACTATTTCAACAAATTGTGGCAACTAAAGAGTTCATTATTAGTTTTAAAGGTCGAAAAATTATTCCAAAAGTTCTGAAATTTTGAGCATGAATTATAGGACTTATCTGCAAATTTTGGGTGCATTTTCGCTAAACCGAGATTGGACTTTTATCGCAAATAAGAAATAATTGTTTACCGAGTAGAAATGATATTTGACTGGGCAACGAGCATGAAATTGAGCTTCGATTGAACGGGCAGGTCCGTATCATTATTTAAGACATTTACAAAAAAAGAATCGGGTCATTTCACTATCGTATGAGGAAATTACGTCATTTTTAGTGAAAGATTAACTGCTGTTTTTCTGGTGCATAACAGCCATGTACTGTTATAAAAATCTCAGACTGTGTTCAATTGGTATTTTGAGCATATCGGGAGTTCTAGAGATCGGAATGAAGTGATTCTTACGGGTTTCTTCTTGAATTAATATGAGGGTTAGTATTCAATCTTCAAATTGACATTTTCTCATAATCTCCTTGTCTGGTTTTTTTTTTCCTATCAGTAAACCTCTTGGGAAATATTGGGGTTTTATCGA
>NW_026029380.1:0-368 GCF_019186545.1 Solanum stenotomum | reverse complement strand
TGTTAAGCAACCCATACATATTATGAAAACAATAAAATTTACTAATTGTATTTTTCAAAGTAGTGACGTTCATTTTCTAGTTGTCCCTTAGAAACTTCTTGAATGTTGTCACATATCGAGATAAAGTACAAAATTTGACCTCATAGGCTGCAACACATATCTCTCGTTTCTCTATATTCAGGAAACCATCTCTCCTTCTATTGCTCAAGTTTGGGGTGTATAATTGGATGAAAAAGCTAGAAAATTCTGCCTTAAGTCATAGGTAGTGCCTTTACTAATCGACACTCTAAATGAGACTATCACCACATTTTGTGTCTCTCCAAAACTAGTATGTCACAATCTCAACACTAAGCCTTTTCACTATATTC
>NW_026029379.1:0-234 GCF_019186545.1 Solanum stenotomum | reverse complement strand
GATCGATCTACGGTCCGTCAATCCCCTTCCATGGCTCCACACTTAGAATCTTCAAATATCAAGTACTGGAACCCTGCTGTATCAATCTACGGATCAACAGTACGGTCCGTAGATCAATCTACGAACCGTCAGTGGCCACCGTGGTTCCACACTTGGTCAGATTCCCTGATTTGCATTGCCTGCTGATCTACGACCATCACCTACGAAGAGTCAGTGGACCTACGGTCCATAGAT
>NW_026029378.1:0-258 GCF_019186545.1 Solanum stenotomum | reverse complement strand
GTGTTTAGAGTTTGGGATTTAGGGTTTGTGGTTTAGGGTTTAGGTTTAGGGGGTTAGGGTTTAGGGTTTAGGTCTTAGGGTTTAGAGTTTGGTATTTAGCGTTTAGGGTTTAGTGTTAAGGTTAAGGGTTAAGAGTTTAGGGTTTAGGGTTTTGGATTTAGGGTTTAGGGTTAAGGTTTAGGTTTTATGGTTTAGGATTTAGGATTTTGGGTTTAGGATTTAAAGTTTACGGCTCAGAGTTTAGGTTTAGGGTATAGG
>NW_026029377.1:0-877 GCF_019186545.1 Solanum stenotomum | reverse complement strand
ACTTGAACCTTTCCTTTTCGAGTATAATTCGGATCACGATAATCTATTCAAAAAATTATTCACAATCACAATTCGAGTCCAATGACACCAAAATCAAGAAATTTAGGGAAAAAGGGCAAAACGGTCCAAAAGTCTCATACCGAAAAACGATACCCAAATCTGGAAATTTTTTATGTAAAATGATCCTTAAAGTATTTGGAAGCTAATGGTGAAAACCAATTTGAAAACGGAGTTGAAATCAATTCACAAACTCAATTTGAAGGAAAATCCACGTTCTTGAAGAAGTCTAAACTATTTGGATCCGAAAGCCCGACTCAAAAATGAAATATCTATTGAAAAACATCTTACCCATGCTTAGATAAGTTCAAATATGAAATTTCATCAAAAACAGAGTTAAGATCGACCTTGAAATTCTCAATTTATCAAACTTTAACTTTACCGGGAAAGTCCAAATTGTACGCGGTTAATATGATGAAAATAATCGATGAATCAATAATTTTATGTTAAAATCAGTTTACCCATAACATAAGGATCATAAATATACCTTTTTCATCAAAAAGGGAGTCCAAATCGATAAAACCCCAATTTTTCCCAAGAGATTTATGGATAGGAAAAAAAATCCAGATAAAGAAATCATGAGAAAATGTCGAATTGAAGATTGAATACTAACCCTCATATTAATTCAAGAAGAAACCCGTAAGAATCTCTCCATTCCGATCTCTAGAACTCCCGATATGCTCAAAATACCAAATGAACACAGTCTGAGATTTTTATAACAGTACATGGCTGTTATGCACCAGAAAAACAGCAGTTAATCTTTCACTAAAAGGACCGTAATTTCCTCATACAATAGTGAAATGACCCAATTCTTTTTTGT
>NW_026029376.1:0-312 GCF_019186545.1 Solanum stenotomum | reverse complement strand
GGTTTCAAAAAATAGATTGCGTCAAACGCACGTTCGAGCCGAAAGTTACGGTCGTTTGAAATTCAGCACCTTAAAGGTGGAAGGNCAGCACCTTAAAGGTGGAAGGTGGTTTTGAATTTGGGAAACTTCAAACGGCCAAAACTCGGGCCTCGGGTGTCCGTTTCAGGCGATTTTTTTTTTGAATCCGCGTATTTTTTCGAGATCAACGCAACCAAACTGCCTAAAGGCGGTTTTCGCGTGCCGATTTTCCCAAAAACACCTTTTACTGATTCTTACGCGCGCGGAAAATATGATGAAAAAAATAAAAGGAAA
>NW_026029375.1:0-807 GCF_019186545.1 Solanum stenotomum | reverse complement strand
GGGTGGTAAAGAATACTCAGGTCATAATTCTTGATAACTCTAACCACCTCCTCTGTCTGAGATTAAGTTCTTTCTGAGTAAGCACATATTGAAGGCTCTTGTGATCAGTGAATATGTCGACATGCACACCATACAAGTAATGACGCCATATCTTCAAAGCAAATACTACAGCAGCTAGCTTTAAGTCATGGGTTGGGTAGTTCCTCTCATGAACCTTCAACTGTCTGGAGGCATAAGCTATAACTTTGCCATTCTGCATTAAGACACAACCCAAACCAACTCTAGATGCATCACAATACACCATAAAACCTTGAGTACCTTCTGGTAGCGTCAAAACTGGAGCCGTAATCAATCTCTTTTTCAATTCCTGAAAGCTTTTCTCACAAGCTTCAGACCATTGAAATTTCACTGTCTTCTGAGTCAACTTCGTCAAAGGAGATGCAATAGTCGAGAACCCTTCAGCAAACCTTCTATAATAGCCAGCTAATCCCAAGAAACTCCTAATTTCAGTTGGAGATGTGGGTCTAGGCCAATTCTGCACTGCCTCAATTTTCCGAGTATCAACTTTAATTCCATCACCGGACACAATGTGGCCTAGGAACGCCACAGATTTAAGCCAAAACTCACACTTAGAGAACTTGGCATACAACTCCTTGTCTTTCAAAGTCTGAAGAACTGTTCTGAGATGACTAGCATGATCTTCTTCATTCCTTGAATAGATTAGTATGTCATCAATAAAGACAATAACAAACATATCTAAATAAGGTTTAAAGACTCTGTTTATCAAATCCATGAAAGCTGCGGGCG
>NW_026029374.1:0-319 GCF_019186545.1 Solanum stenotomum | reverse complement strand
AAGTTGTCAAGTGGTTGTTGCTACTTGCGCACCGGTGCCAGATTCAAAATTTTCATTAGGGAAATTCAAGAATGTTTCGGGTTTGAATTTGGAAGGTAAATTTTTGAACTCCTAAACAACTGAGTCAACCTCTATGTCTTCTGTTCAAGAGATTCAGAATCTCTCTCTTTATATATTAAAAAAAATATATTAATACCTTACCTACGCAATTAATTGCCGTGTATAAAAGGATTTCAAATTAGATAAAATTATCTTTTTTGTTATTTCTCAACTAGTAATTAGAATCTTAAGATTAATTAAAGTTTCAACAATTAAACCT
>NW_026029373.1:0-630 GCF_019186545.1 Solanum stenotomum | reverse complement strand
AGGACTAGACTAACATAATTTTATTTAATCGGTTCATCATGAAAAATGGAGTTGGTGTAAACACGCATAAGCCCTCTAAAGAGTACATCGCGATAAAGCTCGAATCGTTCAAAGTCTCGATTTAAAGCTAAGCACCATCTTTTATTTTTCTCACAAAATTTTCTTATATTAAACTGGGGCAAAATTTTGTGTTATTATTTTTGTTTGTTTTTCAGGGATCTAGTGGTAGAATGGGGTCAATCCATAGTTCAAGTTCAGGATCTTATCTAGGAGGGAGTCAACTCTCAAGCTCATGTTCAATTGAAGTGGCTAGAGCTCATCTTAAGAACGAGGTCGATATCCAAGTCCAAGTAGAAGGAGCCTACCTGGAGAGAGGCATTTACATTCGAACTCACTCAAAAGGAAAATCAGTATCTCACAACTTGAGAAACATGAAGACCTAAGTCAAGATTCAAGAGAAGCTGCAGAGCTAGAATCTGATACTTGCATTTTCTTTTAATTCTTTGTTTCTCATGTGGGTGTAATAATAGGAGCCGCGAACTGGAGCCTCAAGGGAACCTCAGTTGACTTCCAACTCATCATTTCATCTCCTTGAACTACATGTGACCTGATTCTCTTATAACCCGGGAT
>NW_026029372.1:0-4723 GCF_019186545.1 Solanum stenotomum | reverse complement strand
TGATTAATTTACTCTAAAGATTTGGATAATTTTTTTGTTTTTATTGTAAATTATTTAGCACAACTTCTATTATTTGTAATAGTAAACTAGCTAGTTAAGGTAGAAATGAGTGGAGAAATCTTAGTGTTAAGCTCAAAGTCCATGAAGTAAAGAATGAACATATTATTAATAATATGAGCTCGTGTATTGATTTAGATATGAGTTTGCATTAAAAAAAACAATTGATAAAGTTGTGCAGGAACAAATTGATAGAGATAAAGTGCAGTGGAAAAATGTATAGTCAAGAATTAGTGATGTGATCAAAACTCGTTGTAAAAATAATTTAGCATTTAGGGGAACAAATGAAAAGATCTATCAAGAAAGTACCGATAATTTTTAAGGCCTAATTGAAATGATTAATTTATTTGATCTAGCTGTGCAAGAACATATTCGAAGAATAAGCATGACGAAATTCATAGTCATGACCTTGGACATAATATACAAATGAATTATCAAACTTATTGGCAAGTGAAGTTAAGAATAAAATTATTAAAGAGATTAAAGAAACAAAATACTTCTCAGAATATTAGGGCCTCTCTTTAAGATTTGGCTTTAGGCCCCCGAACTTGTTGAGTCGACCCTGGTTGTAGATAATCTCCGAGTTGACATGATTTTGTTTAGTTTCAGTATGTTTAGGAACATTAGGGATTAACTCTGTCATAACATTTCTGAATTATAACTGGTTATAGTCTGTGTGATCAAAGCGTAAAAAAAAAAACTCTAAGTTCGGGTGGGGTGTTAAGCACAAAGCGCAAATAAAGCATGAGTCTTAATGTAGGAAGGTGCAAATAGGAGAGAAAATACAATATGTATTGTTTTATTTAGAAAAATATATTTAAGAAAAATGACCAAGTTTTCGAAAAAAATCGATTAAACTTATGGTTTAAGAGAAATCGAATTTCCGAAAGGACAGAGTCGCCACTTAATTTTTTAGTAAAAATCAAGAAAAAACTTAAGATTTTCAAAGATTTAAACAGATAAAATCAATTGAAAATAAAAGGGTTCCAAGTTCAATGTACATTCCGAGAAGGTGTTAGGCACTCGGAATGCCCGCTAACTTGCGGTTGACCGGCAATTTGACTAAAAATGACTTCAACTAATTTTTTTGAGAAAATATTAACCAAGTAAAAAGAAATTCACTTTTTGTTTATCTGTTTATTATTATTACTATTATTAAGGGGAATGACTAAAGGAGAACTTTTAAAGGGAAGACCTCAAGTGTTGACGGGACAACTAAAAATAAAACTAAGCATGGAACATAAATATAAGAAATTCTATTACTTTATTATTATTATTATTATTATTATTATTATTATTATGAATTGTTATTTTTTAAAGGGAAATAAACTAAAGAGGGATCATCCTAAAGGGAGGTAATTTAAAGTGACGAGACTAATAAGAAAAACAAAGCTAAGTATAAAATATTTAATTCAGATATATATATATATATATATATATATATATATAAAAGAAATGGCCATCTTCGGGAATTTAATTAAGTCAAATCATAAGATAATCAAAGCGTTAGTCAAATACAACAAAACAAATAAAAGCAAGGAAATAAATATCAAAATTGGGCCTTTGGCCCAAATGCCCCAAATCTTGGGCCTGCTGAAATTTCCTTGGGCTTTTGGCCCCATTTGCCTTCAAGAAATCAGTGTATACATTTTATGTATATCACCGTATACGGGCTGTATTTTGGGTCCGTATTCTGCCCTTTTTTTTTTCTAAAATATTAGTTGTTGACCTGTACGCTTGTATTTCGCATATTCCAGCCCGCAACTTTGGTTTTCCACCTGTATATCACTGCGTTTTTACTGTATATCACTGTATACAGCAAATGTATCAACTCTTTTCCAATTTTCCAGAACATGAAAACTTGTTTTCCAGCCCCTGTTTACACTCCGAAAACCTGTATTTCAATTTATTGTCGGCTGACTCGAAAGGAAGGGACTTGAGCCTTTACGGCTCTCTAGAAAATGCGGGAAAGAAATAGGAGTTCATGGTGAACTCGGGCCGATTTCACATGCAAAAGAAATGGACGCAAGTAAGGTTCACGATAGTTCAAAATGACAAATAAAATAAAGAACGATGCTACAGAATAATGGTGCAATCAAAACATACCACTGTTAATATTAAATTTAGCTATCCCAAAATTCATCTATTCTGAATGATACTAAACGAGGAAATTTAATTTCGCATAATCCAAATGAACCAGAAGCTTCACCAACATAATCACTTTAACCATGAATATAATTTCAAGTCAATGCCTCAATACTAATACAACAATAAGGAAAGGCCGTCAGATTAGATCAAAATTAAATAAGATAAACAAACTTCTTGGAGGCAAAAACTTAACAACATTTGACGGCAAAGTGCAGATCATATAATGAACAGGAGATCAAATTCATCATGGTGACAAACTAATTAAGGCAAAAATCTATGCATCTAAGAGATAGACAAGAAAAATGGAAAAAATGAACTCACTACGTAGACCCAACAGACAATAATACATGCTCTCAATATGCTAAAACATACTCTATTTAAGAAGTAAGCAACATAGGGATTACATCACTGAACAATACAACAAAATCAAAGATTATAAAGAAATACACCGAACCAAAAATGACTACTAAAAAGGACTACGCTACTGCTTTAGAAATGAACCATAAATAGAGCTATGAACCAAGCTAAAATAGGATTACCACTAACAACGACACTGACTGAAAATTTAAAGACAAAGATAGCATTTTAGTTATGCGGGAATAATGAGTCCGAACAGAAAACTAAGACCACCAAGACTACGAATGAACAACGAAGAAGCAGCGGGCTGTGCAACTAACACTCAAGATTTAAACCCAATAAAACAACAAGCCACTTTAAGCAAAACTAAATAGAGATTCAGCTAGTTGTAGCATCGAGATTGAGCCAGTGACTTTAAAGACCAGCACATAAGACACAAACAATAAATCGAGCGAGAACACAATCATTCAAGCAAAATAAGAAGAATAATCAACAGGAGGTCGGCTCACGAGCAGAATACCCACCAAACGATTTTAAGTCACAAGGAATATACCTTTTCCGATGCAGCAGACTAGGACAAGACGAGCAAGGAGGGCAGCGAGCTTTCACCACCAAAATCCAAACCGGACAGCAAGCGAAAAGCCTATGCGGCAATTTGAATTCGAGCAACTTAAAGGATAATGGTGGTCAAGCTAGAAGGACGGAAACTAACTCCCTTTTCACTCTTTCAAGTGTATTCCCTATGTATCCTATAGCTATTCTGCTGTATCCTTTTCTTCCTAAAAAAAATTCTTTTCCTCCCCTTCACAAATAACAGAAAAGATGTTATATAGGGGGAAAATTAGGGTAGATTTGGGGGGAATTCGGGTGAAAAATCGGATGAGCCAATGGTCCCATTCAAAATTCAAACTCAAAAGTCTTTCACCGTTTTGGGGAGACAACCTTTTCTGAAGCTTTCTCCCCATTCCGAAAGAGGAAAGGGAGACATACGGCTATGATCGATCTCTCGTCCTTGAGTGCCGACGTGGAGTAATCTCGTAGTGGTAAGGACAAAACAGCAGTCTGCTATAGCCGAAAGCACTGTACAAGAACAGTACTGGACGAGGAAGAAGACGTCGTTTGGTGCCGTGTATCGCCGTTACTGGGGCTCTCTTGGAATTGTCGCTGATGTGGTCAATGTTTGTGAACGTTGGGGGGTTGTTGTTTGGCGTGGTTTGGGCTGTTTCTGGAAGAAGAAAAGAATAAAGGGTATAGGGGTGGGGTCGGTTTTGGTGTTGGGTATCGTTATATGTATTGCTGTAGTATTATATTATTGTGAAATGTAATGTGTGGATTGTATGCTGCTGCTGATGTATGTTGTATTGTTGGGTGAGTCTTTGGTATAGAATTGGACCAGCTTTTGGGCCAAGGATGGGTTGGAATGGGAAGATTGGAAATTGGGCCAAAATTGGTCTCAAATTTGAGTCAGGATGAGGGAATTAATGGCTAGAATTGCAATAAAGAGTTAGGTAGATAAATTAACAATCTAGCCATATTGAATTATTTTAGTTAATTCGGCTAGTAATTAAATAAGATGAATTAATATAATTAATTAACGAGCTTCTTAATCTTAACAGAATAAAATAATTAACTTAATAAAAATAACTAATTCAACAACATAGCTATAATTCAAACTAAATTATATTAATAAAGTGTTTAACGTTAAAATAATAATAATAATAATAATAATAATAATAATGAAATCTTTTTTTTTTAAGATAGTTTTCAAGTATTTATAAAATATATTAGTTACATACGTAACAATATAAAACATATTTATTATTTAAAATATTATAAAAGGTGAATAAAATGCTTAAAATATCTTGAAACATATTTTGAATTTTTGTAAAATTAGTTATTTCAAATCATTTGGAATTAAGGAAGCTCGCAAATTAATTCTTACCGTGGAGGTCAAAATTAGGTGTCAACATGTATGTGTAGTTAAATGGATGAGGAAACTTAAGAAAAATGATGATAAAGTGAAATATCAATTGTTTAGTGTGGTCTTTTTAGGATTATGCTCATTGGCAAGTAACAAGTATGCCTTAGTGCCTTGATGACGACAGTGAAACACTCAACATGGTTTGTGCGTCACATCTAGGCTTAAGCACGCCTTTGACAA
>NW_026029371.1:0-1821 GCF_019186545.1 Solanum stenotomum | reverse complement strand
AGGAACTTATATAAATATAGAATCTGACGAAAAAAAATATATATATATATATATAATCTACAACTAACACTAATGTGTTAAATAATGATGTGTTATATTAACACGTTTTAATATACTTTTGAATTAATGAATAGCACACACTAAACCAAGCAAAATAATTAAAATTTTGAGGAAATGGTCTTACAAATAATAGGTTTGTCTTTGATGAGTTGAGTGGACTTGATGAATTCAAGGTAGTCCATTTCAAGCATGTTGGCATCCACCATGACCAAGTCGAATTGATCGATATGTTCCCAGAGAATGGATAGAGCTATAGTGGCTTGTTCGATCGCAGTTACTATAAAAAAAAATCAAGCTCAAAAAAATATCAAAAAAAATATGTATGTTGTGGGATATTTTCATAATAATCAGTGATACACCTTCCATTTCCTTTATGTTATTACACAGATAAAGGTAGTGTGAACTAACTAATAATATTACATTAGAAGTATAGAAAGAAATATTTGATTGATGCTAGGTGACTAATATCATTCAAGTCTTTGATAAGTTAATTAATTTAAACTTGTTGCCTAAGAATCCAACTAATTCTTTTCCAAATAAAGTACAACTCAGCTAGGATGTTGATAAATTTGACGATTAAATGAATATATTTTCATAAGGTTTGATGAATCGATAACCTTTTACATTTGACAATAAATTTTATTTAGATATTTAAGCTACAATATGCTTCGATTGAACATTTAAACAAACGATAAAGTGTTCTTGTTTGACAATTCAAATTAAAATTTTAGAAAAATCTTATGTTCTCAAACATCCATTACATAAATTATTTAATGACATAATTTAACTAGCTACATCCATTTGTTATGTTCTCAAGCATCATAAACAAAAATTTCAACCATCAATTTATTAAAACAACAACAAATCTAACAAGCTTATTAAGTATTGTTGTAATTTATTAATCTATACCTGCACTTAGTCATACATGACCGGAACACATGTTAAAATTTACTACAAGCTTTAGTCATGTGCATCTCAATTTTTTTGCCAGTAATAAAACAATTTTCTTCTTCGAATTTCAACACTCAAATCTACCCCAAAAAATTAAATTCGATCTATAAGTTTCATGTATCTTACAAAACAAACTTCAATAAGCAATTTTACAGAAAATCACTTTTTTATCTATATTTCTTTAGTCATGCTAGCAAGTTCATTTCAAATAACATGCTTTTAGAAACTTTTTGGTCTCGTGTGAGATTTATATGCTAGTATAAAAAGTATAGAACTTCTAGTATAAATAGGCTTATGTCCTTGGAATTCAAATGACTAAATCATGGTTGCCATATATACAAGCAAACTTTCAAACTTGTCATGGAAACCATGTGAAGATTGGGTCGCCGTTAGCTAGCGTTGCTGATCGAGGATAATATACTATTACAAATCTAGCATATGGCTGAAAACATCTATCATGATGAAGATGACCTGTCTGGAGATAATTCCCCAAAGGTCCTAGGATACTAGCTAATATATCCCTTAGGAGGGTATTGTAACAACTTGTTTTTCTCTTTAACATTTTCATCTATGTATTTAGGCAACATAGATATTTGAGGCTTTTGATGGGACAGGAACATTTTCTTCAGAGTCAATATTAATTATTTTCATAACTCAAACATAGAACTTAAAAATCATATGATTTTTAAAATTTATCTACTCAATAATATGGGATACACGTGCAAAGCGCGAGCCCCTATAAGTGGGAAGATCCTAACCTCAAAGTTGAATTATCATTTTACCCCTATAATATTTATTAACTAATAAATG
>NW_026029370.1:0-246 GCF_019186545.1 Solanum stenotomum | reverse complement strand
CCCTAAACATTAAACCCTTAACCATAAATCCTAAACCCTAACCCCGAACCCTAACCCTAAACCATAAACCACAAACCCTAAACCCTAGACACTAAACCCTAAACCCTATACCCTATACCCTAACCCCTAACCCCTAAACCCTAACCCTAAAGCCTAACCCTAAACCATAAACCTTAAACCCTAAACCCTAAATACAAAACCCTAAACCCTAAGCCCTGAATCCCTAAACGCTAAACCCTAAACCAT
>NW_026029369.1:32931-33641 GCF_019186545.1 Solanum stenotomum | reverse complement strand
AATGACAAAAGAACAGATCGAAAAAGATCAAGAGAGAGACCAAAACATGGCTAAAATGATGACCAGCTGGATATCTTAGCTAAAAATGTCATGGGTGTGGGTGCAAAAAGTGTTAATGTTTTGGGTGTTGGTGGAGTAAACCCCGATGAAACATTTGAA
Source organism: Solanum stenotomum (assembly GCF_019186545.1). Taxonomy (NCBI): domain Eukaryota; kingdom Viridiplantae; phylum Streptophyta; class Magnoliopsida; order Solanales; family Solanaceae; genus Solanum; species Solanum stenotomum. The sequence continues at coordinate 33,482 of NW_026029369.1, read as the reverse complement.
GCGTTGTACAATGAGGAGGTGAACTTCCTAGCCAATCAAGGAGGAGGTTATCGTGCCAACTACCCAAGATCGGGTGGAAATTAAGGTTGGAATAGAGATGAGAGCTGGAGAGACCGTGACAGATATTGGCATGATCGTAACGCAACCTGGAAGGATAAAAAGGGGGACAAGGACATGTACGTCCCTACCCATGAGCGTCAAAAGCCCAAGGAATCCGAAGGTGGCCGTACAAAAGATATGCTCTCACGCATTCTCAACAAAGTTGTAGGGTAAGAAAAGGTGTTGAAAGAGATGAAAGAGAATGTCTCAACTCTCAATCATACTGAAATGACCCAAAAGGTTCTTAAAAATGTGCTTCGGAAGTTACCGGAAACTTGTTTAGCTATATCAAAAAAAAATTCATTTCAGTTTTCGAAAATCCGACTTCATATTCTTGTTTAGGGGGTCAAATTGAGTGGAAAATGGGTCTAACCCAAATTTTAGAGCAACCGTATCAAAATCCGAAATTTCCAAGTGAAGCCTTTTTCGAGGGTCTACTTTGGAGGGTCATA
>NW_026029369.1:0-31910 GCF_019186545.1 Solanum stenotomum | reverse complement strand
TTTGCCTACATGATGTCACCATGTAGGGACCGGAGCTACTCTTGATCCTTCTCTCCATTCACGTGGCTAGTATGGTGCTTATCTGAGTTTGTTGGTGAGTCCTCAATGATTCGAGGGCTATGTTATGTTTCCTACTCCTATGTTTTGAGACTTTAGCTTGCAATTGTATTTTGACTATGAAGGGAGCCGGTAGTATGTCATGGCCCCCGTCCTATCTATGTATGTAGAGGTGTACGTTGGACAAGTATTTTGTAAATGAGCTTGACTCTTGTTCTATGATGTCTTTTTGAAATGGTTTGCCCTTAGTCCCTATTTCCCATTAATTAATGTTGATTGTACTTCCGCGATCGATGAAGTGTGATGACAAGTTTGAGAGGCTTGTTTGGAGTTCCTTCGGGTTCCTCATTCGCCATGTCACGTCTAGGCCCTAGGCTTGGGTCGTGACACATACGGTGACCTCTCACTCAGTCTCTATTAAGCAACTAGAGACCCAAATGGGTGAAATTTCTTCTCATTTGAATCCAAGACAATAAGAGGGGTTGCCAAGTGACCTAATGGAAAACCCCAAAAATGAAGCTTGATTTGGTATCCTCGTTGTGCCACAACATTAACTAAGGCGCTTCTTGGGAGGCAACCCAAGTATTTGTTGTTTTTAAAGTTTGTTTGTGAATAACTAGGGTTTATTGTGCAGGTTGAAAAGTGAAAGGTGTGGGAAAGTGAGTAGTTTGGGGAGCCAAAGTCCAAGCTTGAAAGGGCACTCTGTAAAACTCGGCGGGCTATTTGCTAAGTTGGCGACTCGTTGAATAGGTTGGCGAGCCTGATTTAGTTGGCCGTTTGAACCCCCAAAATTGCTGGGAGTCCTATAAACTCGGCGAGGAAAATACCCCTCGGTACATCGCCGAGTGGTTTGGCAAAGTCGACATACTCTGCCGAAGGTGTCGCAAACAGAAAGATTTTAAAGGCCAAACAGTTGAAAATTTCAAAATCCTTCATCTTCTCCTAGTTTTAACTCTTGTACCCTCTCACCCAACTTTATATCTTTCATATTTTATAGTTTTTACCCACTCTTTGTGTGAAATCATTGATCGGAATTGTGGAACTTTGCCACCTAGCTATACCGCTTTTGAATTCGGCATAAAGAGTGGTCTTCTGTCACGCCCCAAATTCGAGGGGCGCAACTGGCTCCTAGTGCCTAAACTCAGGCCCGAGCCGACCGTGTTGAACCATTTGCTACTAGCGCATGACAGCCATATGCAATCAAGAAAACAAACAAGTATATCTCGGCTTAAAACTAAACCCTCGGCCGGCAAGACCCCTGTCAACTGATCTATAAAAGGAACAGCTACTCCCAGTAGATCATATAAATAAATAGCCAACTAGCACAAAAGTCCTGATTGGGCTGTCGAGGACACCATGATATCAATACCAAAGCTAAAAACAGGTATATATCAATACAATACATCAAATAACTTACAAGCTTCAGCAAACCAACAACATAGGCCAGTATGGCCATAACGGAGCTATACACCCCACACACTAGTCTGCAAGCCTCTAAGAGTAGTAAAGATTAGCGGGACAGGGCCCCAGCCTACCCATAAAGATATATACAACAAAAGGTAACAAACCTCCCAACTCTGGCAGCTCCGAAGGAAAGGGGCTAGCCAACCGGATAAAAGTCAATCCTGCTGCTAAGGAGGTCTACTCGGTCATCTGTCAGGACCTGCATGCATGAATGCAGCGCCCCCAAGGCAATGGGACGTTAGTACAAAATAATGTACAGAGTATGAAAGGCAATAGACTATGATAAGGTATCCTGATATACTAGAATAATCTGATAAAAAAAATCAAGGATAAGATAAGTGTACTGACCTGATCCTAAATCTAAACTTATCAAAAATAATAAAACAACAACCTAACCAAGCCCCCATAAGCTCGGCAGGTACAAACAGTACACAACACCACCTACTCAAGGCCCCACAAGCCCAGAAGGTGCCAATCAACCTATATACCCCTATCGGTAGTCCCCTAACCCCGTAGGCAGTCACATAGCCCTCTTAGGTATTAATATAGCCCCGTAGGCAACACATAGCTCTCTTAGGCATCAACATAGCTTATAGATAACTCATAGCCCTCTTAGGCAACAACATGGCCCTGTAGAAAGAACATAGCCTTCTTAGGCGTCAATATAGCCCTGTAGACAACTCATAGCCCTTCTAGGCATCAATATAGCCTCGTAGGCAACTCATAGCCCTTTTAGGCATCCATATAGCCATGTAGGCAGAACATAGTCCTTCTAGGGATAAATCACATTCCTGCAACAAACCACAATAGCCCCAAGAGCAACAATAACAATCCAATCACTAAAAGCGAGCAATTTAGTTATAAGCAACCTATACAAATAGACTCTAAGTCGTGTCCAACATATGGACACTACTAACTGAATAAAAATCCCGACAAGGGAGGATTATATCAACTCGAGCAGCCAACAATCAACAATCACGGCTACAAGTATTTCAAGGATAACAACCCAAATACATTGCTTTTAAGCTTTAAGGAAACATGTCGTAAGTAAGGAATAGCCTTAACATACCCTTTTCGCTGAATTCACATGTCCTAATAACTTTAATCACAACCCCTCTTGATACTACAACAAGGCAGGATCATAATCAACACAAAAGACACTACAAAAAAAAGCTGAATTTATGGGGGTCATTTTTTTCCGTCGCAAATTGCTATTTGCGACTTATCAAAGCTAGAGTCGATGAAAGAAGGGTTTTATCTTGATTATAAGTTTGTAATACACCTCAAAACTTTAAAATATGCCCAAAACCCTGCAGTCCACACACCAAAGTATGATATTCTAGGAAATCGATAAAATAAATTATACTATGTTGACGAGTTCAATGCGTAGAACAACTTTTGTCAAGGACTTAAGTCACGAAAATTAGTAACTTGGCTTGTCCTAGAAGTGGGTTTTGTAGGTTTTGTGAGTTTTCTGGTTCTTCACTAAGTAAAATGAAGGAAAGTCGAAGAAGATGACATATATAACGTTCCACCGACCTAGGGGACCCACCTCACCAGCCTGCTTGCGCAGTCTTGCAAAAATACAAATATCTCTCCATTCTGAAGTCGTATGAACGAACGGGTTGATGCGTTGGAAACTAGACTCGTAGACCTTCGATTTCATAGGTGACGTGGATCATAACTCTTAATATATTGGGAGAAAATGTCCGAGACATTTGACCCAAATTTCAGACAAATCTTTAAAAAGGAATTTACGGTAACTTTCGCCAACTTTTATTTTGCCACTTACCTAACTTCAAAACTTGAGATACAACACTTGAACACTTTAAATATCACATAACACATCATTCTTAATTTATTACCCACCCTCTTGGTCTTTCCACGAAGATACGAGTCAATTTATACGTTTTGAAAAGTCGGGGTGGTACATCCATCCTCCCTTAGAAACATTCGTCCTCGAATGAAAAATCTGAGTCACGCGGTTCAGTCCTTAGGAGTTGCCAAAATTTAGGCAGTGTATCCTTTGTAGATGTCACTATCCAAGAACCTGAAATGCAAAATTTCTAACCTAGGCGTCTCATATGATGACATAAATAGATAAGCACTATAGCTCCACCATAGCAGTGCGAGCAGATATACAACGACAACTACAATAATAATAAGCAATAGTATATATATACATATATATATATATATATATAAATCAAATAGGTATCTTACCTTACTGCCCTAATATAAACTGATATGCCATCACCCTAGGGTATGAAACAAGTGAGGATATTTGGACCTCATGCCATCCTCAGCTTCCTAGGTCACCTCTCGTCTATTCTTGTTTTTCCACAATACTTTAACCGAAGCCACCTCTTTGGTCCTCAATTTACGGACCTGCCAATCTAAAATGGCAATTGGAGTTTCCTCGTAGGACAACTCCTTTGTGATCTGAACATCTTCAATTGGGACAACCCGAGAAGGGTCTCCTACGCATTTCCGTAGCATCAATACATGGAAAACTAGATGAACAGATTTTAGCCCCAAAGGCAATTCTAACTCATAAGCCACTCGTCCTACCCTTCGAAGGATCCAATATGGCCCAATGAATCTTGGACTAAGCTTTCCCTTTTTGCCAAATCGCATAACACCTTTCATAGGCAAGACTTTTAAGAATACCCAGTCATCGACACAAAACTCTAAGTCCCTTCGTCGCACATCTGAGTATAACTTATGTCTGCTTTGGGCTGTTAGCAACCTCTCCCTAATGAGCTTAACTTGCTCTACTGTCTGCTGTACTAAGTCGGGTCCAATCAATCCTGACTCACCTACCTCGAACCATCCAATGGGGGATCTACATTTTCGCCCATACAAAGCCTCATAAGGTGCCATCCCGATGCTGGAATGATAACAATTATTGTGTGCAAACTCTATAATAGGCAAGTGGTCATCCCAACATCCCTTGAAGTCTAGTGCGCATGCCTGTAACATATCTTCGAGTGTCAAAATTGTGCGCTCAGCCTGGCCATCTGTCTGAGGGTGAAAAGTTGTACTAAGATTAACTTGTGTCCCCAGTCCTTTCTGGAGGACTTCCAGAAGTTGGCGGCGAATTGTGCTCCTCTATTAGAGATAATAGATACTGGGACACCGTGTAGCCTAACAATCTCCCTAATATAGAGCCCTGCATAGTCTTTGGCTGTAAAAGTAGCCCTAACTGGTAAAAAGTGGGCTGATTTTGTTAGTCTATCAATAATTACCCAAATATAGTCAAACTTGCAACGTGATCGAGGTAACCCTGTAATAAAATCCATATTAATTGCTTCCCACTTCCACAAAGGAATGACTATCTCTTGAACTAGCCCAACGGGCTTTTGGTGCTCAACCTTCACTTGTTGGCAGTTAGGACACTGTGCCATAAACTCAGCAACGTCCTTCTTCATCCCGTGCCACCAATAGATCTCCTTAATATCATGGTACATTTTCGTCGAACCAGGATGAATAGAATAACGGGAATGATGTGACTCTTCCATAATCCGATGCGGAAGCCCTGCAACATTCGGAACACACAATCAACCACTATATCTAAGGACTCCATCTTCTGCTATATCAAATGCTAAAGTCTGTTGATTCTGAGCCTTGGATCTGAGCTGCTCTAAGTTAGGATCCTCTTGTTGCCGTGATTTTACTTCTATAACTAGAGATGATACGACTGTGTCCTGAATTGTTACCCCACTATCTTCTGCCTCTAACAATCTGACTCCCAAGCTAGCTAACTGATGAAGTTCTCGCACTAGCTCACGCTTCTCAACATCTAAATATGATAAACTACCCATAGATGTTCGACTGAGGGCATCAACTACCACATTCTCCTTTCTTGGATGATATAAAATGTCCACGTCGTAGTCTTTCAGTAACTCAAGCCATCGAGGTTGTCGCAGATTTAACTCCTTCTGTCTAAAGATATATTGAATACTTTTATGATCTGTGAAGATGTCAACATGACGCCATACAAATAGTGTCTTCAGATCTTTAGCGCATGCACAACTACAACCAACTCTAAATCGTGGGTCAGATAGTTCTTCTCATGCTTTCTCAACTGTCTTGAAGCATATGCGATAACCTTACCATGTTGCATTAGAACACATCCCAACCCAAAACCAGAAGCATCACAATACACCACATAGCCTTGTAAACCGTCTGGCAATGCAAGAACTGGTGCTGATGTCAACCTGTCCTTCAGCTCCTGGAAACTATGCTCGCAAGCCTCAGTCTGCTGGAACTTAGCTGCCTTTTGAGTCAGCTTCGTTAATGGGGCTGAAATTGAAGAAAACCCCTCTACAAACCTTCTGTAGTACCCAGCTAACCCTAAGAAACTACGAACCTCAGTCGGAGTCATGGGTCTGGGCCAAGTTTTTACGGTCTCAATCTTTTGTGTATCAATTGCAATGTCTGCATCTGATACAATATGGCCTAAGAAAGCTACAAAGTCCAACCAGAACTCGCACCTAGAAAACTTTGCATAAAGTTCTCGATCTCGAAGAACCTGAAGGACTGCTCGCAGATGATTTGCATGCTCATCTTTTGAACGTGAATACACTAAAATATCATCAATAAATACAATCACAAACAAGTCTAGATACGGCCTGAATATACTATTCATCAAGTCCATGAACATTGTTGGGGCATTAGTTAATCCAAAAGACATTACCAAGAACTCAAAGTGTCCATATCTAGTTCTAAAAGCTGTCTTTGGAACGTCTTTCTCCCAAACTCGTATTTGGTGGTACCATGATCTTAAATTAATCTTTGAGAAACACTTAGCACCTTGTTACTGATCAAACAAGTCATCTATCCTCGGAAGGGGATACTTATTCTTTATAGTTTCCTTATTCAGCTATCGGTAATCGATATACATTCTTAGTGAGCCATCTTTCTTCCTTACGAACAACACTGGTGCACCCCATGGTGAAGCACTAGGCCTAATAAAGCCTTTATCCAGCAAGTCTTTCAGCTGATCGTTCAACTCCTTTAGCTCAGCAGGAGCCATTCTATAAGGAAGGATATATATGGGTTATGTACTTGGTAGCATAACGATAGCAAAATCAATTTCCCGTTCTGGAGGGATACCAGGGAGTTCGTCTGGATATACATCTAGAAACTCATTAACTATCGAAATAGACTGAAAACTCGGTGGTTCTGCATCTATATCATGAACGTGAACAAGATGATAAATAAACCTACCTTTCGGCGTTGCTGTATTGCCTTTCCATTCCCGAACTGCCTCTCCTGGAAAGTGGAATCTAACAATCTTTGTCCGGCATTCAACATTAGCATAACAAGATGCTAACTAGTTCATACACATAATGACGTCGAAATCGACCATCTCTAACTCTACGAGATCTACAGATGTCTGACGGTCGATAATTTCTACCGTGCAACTTCGATAGACTCTCCTGGCAATAATAGACTGACCAACTGGTGTAGATACCATAAAGGGTCGATCTAATGACTCTGCTACTATACATAACCTCCCCGTAATAAATGGAGTAACATAAGACAAAATAGATCCAGGATTTATCAAAGCATAAACACAATGGGAGCAAACAATCAATGTACCTGTCATAATATCTGGTGATAACTCTGAGTCCTGTCGGTCGGTTAATGAATATGTACGATTCTGTCCACTACCAGAACTAGATGCTCCCTTTCTGCCTCCACCTCTACCTCTACGTGCTGAAGTCTGGGGTCCACCCCCTGTAGACTGTGCTGATGAGGAGGAACCTACTGCTGACCTAGTCGATTGACCTATACCATCCTGACCTATGGTAGGACAGTTTCTCCACCCATGCCCCTTCTGTCCACAAGAATAACAACTTGTGGAGCCCTATCTGCACCTCCCGAAATACATTCTACCGCAAGTAGCGCAACGGAGCGGGGATGCCCTTACCTGGCCTGAACCTCTCTGCTGCTGCGAGCTTGATGCTCGTGATCCCTCACCTGGGTCTGGCTGTTCCTGACGATCAAATCTACTACCTTGGAACAATGTGGTGGAGGTCTAGGTGGCCTAATAGAATATCGGGGTCTGGAACCACCCTGAAAATCTCTCTGCGAACCAGCGGGCCTAGCCCTCTTCTGTCTCTCTCTCGACCCCCTCACTCGTATACTGTAGATGTCGGAGATCCTTTATGCCTTGTGCAAAGACCTGAATCCACGAGATATCCATATTATTATTTAGCGCAACGGTAAAACAAGCCTCGATATAGTCTGAGTCAAGCCCTCCCACAAATCTACGCACCCTATCATGCATCGTATCAACAAATGCTGGTGCATATCTAGCCAATGAATCAAATCTCAACCCGTACTCTCGGACACTCAGGCCACCCTGTTGGAGGTTCATAAATTGGTCCACCCATCCATCCCTAATCTCTCAAGGCAAATAGTGATCTATGAAAGTTTTTGTAAAGCTATCCCAAGTGGGTAGAGATGTATCTTTTCCCCTAGATCTCTCCTAACTTTCATACCACAATACTGCAACAGCACACAATCAAAATGCTGCTAACTCAATTGACTCAGTCGCTGAGGCATGCATGACTCTGAAGATCCTATGAAGCTGATCAATAAAGTGCTGAGGGTCTTCTCTGCAATCTGTCCCTGTAAACTGTGGAGGATTCAAGGCAAGAAATTCATGAACTCTCGAACTTTCGGTCTCTTCAGAAGGTCTAGCATCATCTGGAGCAACTGGTTGGCATTATGCAACTACTAACTGTGCTAACATATATACTGCACTCTTGAAATCCTGATCAGATGGAATAGGAGGAACTAGAGGTGGTACTGTTGGTGGAGGTGGTACTGCTGGAAGTCCTGTAGCCCTCGGAGGCTCCTGCAGCTGTGGAGAAGCTATAGGGGGTTGAGAAGATGTCTCCCCCTGGGTCTCACAATGGGCTACCTCCACCTATGGTACCTTGCCGGTACCCTCGCTTGCAGTTGTATCTAGACCCTGGCTAGTTGTGGTCTGTCTAGTGTCAGTCATCTCTATTTGCATACAAGTATCAATTATAAGCCATAAACCTCAACCCTTAAGACATTGCTCTATAGCACGAGGTGAGCAAAAGAAAGATAGTCATTCTAATATGCCTGGTAGCTTCTTGCTTATTGGATGTGGTGCACAACACATTTATAAACAAGAATCTACTAGACATGTCTTACAGATTCCCTAGGATACGACGTTGCTCTCATACCAAGTTTATCACGCCCCAAACTGGAGGGGCGCAACTAGCTCCTAATGCCAAAACTCAGGCCCGACCCGACCCTGCTGAACCATTTTCTACTAGCACATGGCAGCCACACGCCATCAAGAAAACAAACAAGTATATCTCGGCTTAAAACTAAGCCCTTGGCCGGCAAGGACCCTGTCAACTGATCTATAAAAAAACAACTACTCCTAGGAGATCATATAAATAAATAGCCAACTAGCACTGAAGTCTTAATTGGGCCGTCGAGGCCACCATGATATCTATACCAAAACTAAAAGCAGGTATATATCAATACAATACATCAAACAGCTCACAAGCTTCAGCAAACCAACAACATAGGCCAGTATGGCCATAACATAGCTATACACCCCACATACTAGTCTGCATGCCTCTAAGAGTAGTAAAGATTAGCGGGACAGGGCCCTAGCCTACCCATAAAGATATATACAATAAAAGTTAACAAACCTCCCAACTCTGGCAGCTCCGGAGGAAAAGGGCTAGCCAATCGGATAAAAGTCAATCCTGCTGCTGAGGAGGTCTACTCGGTCGTCTGTCAGAACCTGCATGCATGAATGCAGCGTCCCCAAGGCAATGGGACGTCAATACAAAATAATGTACAAAGTATGAAAGGTAATAGACTTGAGGATCGGTACGGAGACGTATGTACTTATCTTCGAGAGGCTATAGTGACTTTTAGGAAAAATCTTCACTTCTTGAATATCTATCGTGCATCCTTTGTCGTTCTGGTTCCTATCACTTGATTCCATTCACTCTCACTTATGTGATGAATCGTGCATAGTTCCTCACGTGAGTAGTTGGTGTGTCGTGTATTGATTGGATGTTAAATCTGGTATTAAGGTGGAAGTGATATACTTATGAAAATGATGTATGATCAAATTTAGAATGTTTAGCGATTTGAAGAAATTGTGTGATGTTATGGTTTGATGATGCACTTTGATAAATAAATAATGAGGTCGAACAATGGTTTGAGGAACTTCATGAATGTATTATCTTTTTGGGTTAGTTACCTAGCGGCGAAATAGTATTTGTGTGGTATATATGATATCTGGAGTGGTTTGACAATTGGAAGTGGAATGATTAAAGGGGTGGCTAGATAATGAACAATGTAACTTGGAAAATACAGTTGGTATAGTTGTTATACCATGTATGAATTGCTTAGCGAATGATAAGAATGATGTTACGTCAATTGGGGCCAGAATCTCTACTACAATTTTATATATTGAGTGTATATCAAAGAGGGACATGATACGACTATTATAATGGTGCCAATTCTTACTTGGTCAGGGTTATGGACTGTGTTACTCTTGTTATGGACCTGATCTATGAAGGAATGCATATCGCTTTGGATGAGAGACTGAACGAATTTTGTAGTGTATTATAGTTACTTAATGGGCAAAAATGTGTGGGCTATTTGGGTACAATCTTCTTGGTAGGTATGATGTGTTCTAGTGGTAGATCTAACAGACTTTCATGATATGGTACTAGTGGTATATAAAAACGGATACGTTAATTGTCAAATGTGAATACTAACTACTTAAGGAGTTATCAATTGTATCACATGCTCGTATAATGAGATTTGTTGTTGCATTTACATTTGAGAAACCAACTAGTTTGTTACTACAGACGGTTGGGTTAAGCATTATTTATAAGGAAGCTTTCAGTGGTGGATCTTTGGTACAGTATTAATGTGTTTAGGTTGTGAAGTGTATCTCAAGGATTTTAAATGAGTGGTGATTTCATCATAATCTCCATGGAAATTGATCGATATTAGGATGACAAACTTATGGGTAAAGGAATTCCCAACGAGTATACTTGTGTGAAGGCAATTGAGAATTTTAGTAAGAAAGTGCGTATAAAATTGAGTTAGTCCTTTGAATTTGATTGACATAGTTGGGTTTGAGATGTCATGTCGATGACAAGGTTGACTTCGAGATGATGACAATGGCTACTAAATATAACAGTAATAAGAGTTCACGATGGATTATACAAGGATGCGGGCATATGATAATGATTTTTTTCAGTCAAATGGATTCGATATGGTAATAATGACTTGTAGGTATCTAAGGTTATGATTTTCTAGTATTTGGTGCGTAACGTGGTTGTATGGAAATTTTTAGGAGATGCGGGGACACCGCTCGAATAGAACTGAAAGGAATTAGAGTCATAATGAAAAAAGAAATTGTGGGATGAAGTGTAGCCTTTGGAAAGAGGTGAGAACAATAATATTTTATTCTGATTGCAAGGGCTAAGGAGGTATCTTCAGAGGGATTGAGAGTTGGGTTCAGAGACACGTGGTTTCTTTCGTTTTGCTCTTGTTATGGTAATAGTTTCACGGGTTTATCAAATTGGTTAAAAACTATTGGATAAGGCTTGAAAAAAAAGTGTACAGACATTCAGTTCGAGTGTGATGATAAGTTATTTTTGTGGTTTTGAGTTTGATAATGAGTATGGTTGAATTTTTAGTGAAAGATATGATAAGGTCGATGGAGAGGTGATCAATGATAAAGTAAGATACATGAATTCATAAAAATCTTTAAAGTATGAGCTAATGTTGATAGATAAAAGTGTTGGGTTACATAGTTGGATTGAAAATTTAGGTTTTTCATTGTGAGTTTAGGTTTGTGGTACTGTGTTTTGTCAATGTATGGATTGGTAAGGTAAGAAATGATCGATCGCATTGAGCATGAAGCATTTGGAAGGACTTAAAAATAATTTGAGTAGTAAATTTGGTTACGTTTGATTGTTATACCTAAGGGGGTTTTCACGTAATGTGTTGGTTTTGAGGATAAGGTAACAATATTAGGGGTTGTTGGTCAAAGGATAAGATTGGTAACTGAGTTAGTGAAAGGAACAAGAGTCTGGTGTATTGAAGAGTTCAAGTTATTTAGAATTTTGCGTCATGAGAAGAATTTAAGGAGAGGTGAAGGAATAGAACTCTCATATAAACCTTTGGTTCGAAATTAAAGATTATATGATTTTTTGTCTTTGTGTTCAGATATGACTATGAGATGTGAAATGATTCGGCATAGATTTACTAGGAATTTATCAACAACTTTTATAAAGATTGAATTTTGGTTTGAGTTATAGCAGTGATGTGGAAGATTTTATGTGGTTATGTCGAACTAGATTGTTCAAATTATGATAGGAAACTTATGGATGTTAAATGGTGAGGACCTACAGTCTACATGGTTAATGAGAATTTTGAGGGGATTGAAACTATTTGTTGATGGGACGATATAGACTGTTCTGATGTCTTACATAGGCATTTGATTGTGAGTAGAGGTTATGAGCTTATAGTATAAAAAATTATTGCAGTGACCAAGGATTTCTTTGAGTTTTGGCGTGAGGTACATGATGGTATGAAAACTCATTTTATCATTTAACAAGAATTCAAATAGAACATGCATAACATAAGGAGACCATGGAAACTCATTTTCACCCAAGACTCCAAAACATAAAACAAGCTACTAAGAACTCTTGGTCTCAAGCTTGAATAAGAATAGAAGGAATGAGATAAGGATATCAACACTCTCAACAACCTTGCTATTCAACATAACATCCCCCCAAACCCAACTAAGGCAAATGTGAGAAACAACAACATAGAAACCTCATCAAGACATTCATGACCATAAGGAACTAAAACTTACCGGCGCCTCTTCTCGAATTAGCTTCCTTGTCCTTGCTAGCTTGTAGGGCATAGAAACGACCATAATTTGGAGGAATAGGAACCGTTCCATCTTTAGAAGCTTGCTTGGCCTCCCTTCCCCTAGCCGTAAGAGTAGGACAATCTTTCACCTTATGATCATTCTTTCCACAACCATAACACCCATTAGTACCGGCTAGGCACTTCCCATAGTGCCTCTTGCCACAAGTGGTGCAAGTAGGTTTAGAAAATTGAGATCCACCACCTTTATCTTGGTTAACCTTAGGAGCACTTGAAAAATCTTGATCTTGAGCCCTCTTCTTGAACCTAGGTTGACTTTGCTCATCGGATCTACCCCTCTTCACATTCCTATTCATCCTCTTAAGTTTGGACTCCTCAATGGATTGAGCATACACTATGAGCCTAGAAATGTTCATGTCATTATGGAGCATTGCCGTATGGCACTCTTCCTTGACTAGGTCGGATACGCCGGTCACAAACCTACTCATCTCATCCCTAGGGTTTGACACCAAAGATGGGGCATACTTAGACAATTGGGTAAACCTCAAGGAATACTCTTGCACACTCATATTACCTTGCCGAAGATTGATAAACTCCTCAACCTTACACTCCCTCATCTCACGGGGAAAGTACCTACCAAGGAAAGCTTCCTTAAACTCCTCCCATTCTATAGGATCCGCTCCCACCGGCCTATTAGCCTTCCATTGAGTGAACCAAATTTGGGCAACATCTTTCAATTGATAGGAGGCAAGCTCCGCCTTTTCTTTTGAAGTCACCCCCATAGCACTCACTACCTTATACACTTCATCCAAAAATTCTTGGGGATCCTCTCCCACCTTAGAACCTAGAAACACCGGAGGATTCATCCTCACAAAGTCTCTCAACTTAGAAGCCATAGTACCCTCATTAGCATTCACCCTAGGCCCCATATCTTTAGTCGCTTGAGCCGCCATGGCTCGGGCCAAGATTAAGAAAGCCGACCTAATCTCTTCATTGGTCATATCCGGGGGAACCACCGGAACCTCATTCTCTTGCTCACCTATAGGAACTCGATTGCATTGCACGCCTTGACCATTCTGCACAACTTGGGGAGGAACTTCCTCATTCACATCCTCTTCTCCTGCTCTCCTTGCGGGTCTCCCTCTTGTATTCATATCCTATAAACACAAGAGAAGGATAAGTATAAGAACACTTATAGAACCACACTCTAAGGCACGACTTCAAGAATAATGAAAGAAGTGGAACTTCTACCGTCCTATAGCCTCTCGCTCATAGATGTGTCGCGACTCACACCGATGAACAAGACTCTACTAGACGTGGCTTGTGAGACTTTGATCCTAAAAACCATTCCCAAAATCTTATGCTCTGATACTATGTTTGTCACGACCCGAGAGTACCCCCTAGTCGTAACATGGCGTATTCGACCCCGAAGGGGCCTTATACGAGCCACATAGTCATTCATTGCATTCAATAATGAAAATAGTGCGGAATAAAAAAAAACTTATTTACATCCATACATTTGAACTTCATTAAAACAACTTTAAAAACACACAACGGAAGTCTAAGTCTCACATGGCCATCTTAGACACAGTCACAAAACATAAGTAGGGACACGGCCCTTTACAATCAAAAGAAGTCTATTAAGTCTATTACATGAACAAAATGACTTAAAAGTCTTATCCTCGAATCCATGAGGACATACCAGGTTTTGGAGGAAAGCAATCCAACACTTCAAACTAGCTAGGAGTGATCACTTGCCGGAACCTACACTTATAGAAAATAGAGAAATATGGAATTAGCACAATTAAGTACTAAGTATGATGACCATGCAAAACATGCTTTAAAAGGGACATTTTGGTTAGAAACCATGCATTATGCCACTTTTTGATGTACCATGAATAGTTGCATAAAAGACATACAATACAAGCATAAACATCAAGTAAGTCATAATATTACCTTTAAACAATTTCAACATGAAAACCTTTACCTTGGACCTTCACCTCAAGAACCCTTATGTTATACCTCGTGCAATGTATGGATGGCATCCCATACCACTATCCATACTAAGGTACCACATTTAGGTCACTTAAAGTAACTTATCATTCCTTTCTTTCACCTTTGCACAATATTCATACATAAGAGGTATATCATTAATTAAGACATGACAAGGGAAAATAACTCATAATATAACCCAAGTATAGCATGCATCTCATATTAAACATTCGAGAGCCAACATTCTTTAATAACCTCATTTAGGGCACATTTGTGTCACATATGAGTTATAAACCTCGTTTTTGGGGGTGAGACAACATTGTTTACTTTTAGTTCTTTGTATTTTGTGGAATTAACTTGCAAACTTAGCAATTTGATTTATGTATTTCATTTTATAAGATTTTCACTTTGAAATTCAATTGGAGATTTTGGGGTTCTTCTACTCTAATTGTAAGTTCATGGATTCTTTTTATCAAAATATTAATTGTATTCTTTCAAGCATGAGTAGCTAAATCCACAACTAGGGTCGTGGGAACCATGAACAATTAACAACATATGAATAATAATTAAGTAATCCTTGAATAGTGTTTATGCATGTATTGGTAATTCTTTTGCTTAGAAGCCTTTTTAACTGTTGCAAACGTTAGAACACGCCTCGTTCCTACTTGTCGGACCAAGGAGCTAAATAATGAGAAAAGAATTAACAACAAAGATTTAGTGGATGCTAACTAATAGTTTAATGTCAATTGGTACGAGGGTGAAAACTAAGTCATACATTGATGTGATGCCTAATATGAGGTAAAGGTAAGGATTAGTAAAGTATACACTCGTAGCCGGACCAAGGTACATAGTGAAATTCCCTATTTGGAGGACCAATCACTTAGGGATACCTATCTTA
This sequence comes from Solanum stenotomum, assembly GCF_019186545.1. NCBI lineage: Eukaryota > Viridiplantae > Streptophyta > Magnoliopsida > Solanales > Solanaceae > Solanum > Solanum stenotomum. The sequence goes on along the minus strand of NW_026029369.1, from coordinate 16,570 downwards.
CTAACTTTGCATGTAAAACACCAAGAAAGGATTATTATTATTAGGATTACTACGTTAAAAGCTTATGGGGAACACATACACCCTAGTTTCTCTCTCATATTGATAACTTAAAGTTTGAATCCTGCTTACTTGTTACTTAATCAAGAATTTGTTACTTTCTTACAACCCCCCCCCCCCCCCCCTCTTTAATTACTTGTCTCAGAAATAGTTTGACTAAACGGATATAATAGTGAGTTAAGTTTAAGTCTGAACCATATTCCTCGTGGGATCGACCCCAATCTACAAGTTGAGTTCTTTACTTGATAACGATCGGTTATACTTCTTTAGGGCGGTGTAATTTGAGCGTATCAGCTACACTATGTCGAACATCATACTTCTTAAACAATGTCCTGAACAACTTATTACAAAAGTGAGAACCTCTATCGCTGATAATCACCATTACTGTACCAAATTTGGAGAAGATATTTCTTTTAAGGAATGCGGTGACACACTTTCCTTCATTGTTTAAATTTCAACAGCTTCAACCCATTTTGACATAGTCAACCAAAACAAGTATGTACTTCATCCCATTCGAATTCACAAATGGACTCATAAAGTCAAGGCCCAATACATTGAATAGTTCAATCACCAAATTGGATTAAGTGAGAGTTCTTACTTTCTTGAAATACCTCATTTTATTTGACAATGATCACAAGAATTAATGAAATCATAAGCATCTTGGTGAATGGTAGGCCAGTAATACCTATACTAAAAGATTTTGTAGGTAGTTCAGTTACCACTATGATGACCACCAACAGGAGATGGATGACAAGCTTCCAAAATACCCATCATCTTGTATGCAGTGAAGCATAATCCCATCGACACAGACACATAACATGTATGACTTTTCCCATGAAAACTTCTTCACATCATACACGAATTTTCTCCTTTGGCGAAATGAAAAATTCAAAGGTACCTGGAACACTCAGGAAACTACTAGGATAAACTAGATCTTAACGTGAGGGTTAGAGTCATAAACGTACCTCTCCGTACCTAAAAATATAAGGTTTTTTGTTAGAACGTCAAGGTACGACTCCCAAGGACCAACCATGGGTCCTTGAGGAAAACCCTTAGAAGGCTGCCTAGCAATGACCCACGGAAGTGACCCACACCTCGTGTGTCAGCCCACGCGCCGTGGGTAAGGTGTCGTGGGTCAGGCCTGCAAAAACAAGTATCATAACCTCAACCCACGGTTCACCATCATGCCATGTGGGTCCATCCATGGACCGTGGTTGTGGGGTTGTGAGTGAGGCCTGAAACTACCTTTTGGCAGTTACACTTAGGGGCATTATAGAGATTCCTGGTTTTAATTAATATTCAGTGACATCATTTTACACTAAATTAGACCAACAATATAAGGTTTTAAGTCACAAAATTAAGGAATCCAAGCCATTATTCTAAAAAATCCCAAAAGAACTCATCCTCTCCAAAAATTCTCTCACTAGAACTTCAAGGAAGAAAAAGAAGTAGGAAGTTGGAGCTAGGGTTTGAAGGAGAAAGCTTTTCTACTCAAATTATTTAGAGATTCATAGCTAAGGTATGGTAGCTAATTCATCCATGGATAGGTTTCATCCATGGAGTTCCTCCAAAGCTCAATTACAAAGATAGAAATTCTCCAAAAGCTAGGGTTTGACTCTAAGTCATGGATACCTTTCAAAAATGATTCTAATGCTTTAATTACTTTATATTATGATTTAATTAATGATTTATTATGGTTTTATGTTGAAATCCCCCAAAAATCCATGAAATCCCCATATTTTTAATTTATGACCATGTGATGTCGGTAAATTAATGAAAGATGGATATTGTGAAATTATGCTTGTAGTAATTGAGTTAATTGAATCATGTTATTATCCATGTCTAATGTAGTAATTCTAGATGTTGATGGAATATGATCTATGATCCTTGAAGGGCAAAGTATGAGAATTATGCATGGTTACGAGATTTATGTATATGCCTTAAGAACACTTTGAGAGTGAAGTGATTATGATTATGATCTAGTTGTTGTGTTGTTGGAAGGTTATCCGCATACACACACATATGTATGAATATGATATGATGTGAAATGTTTTCTCACAAAATGATGATTCTAAAGTTGAAAGGCTATTCTCACCTATTGAATCTATGAGCTATAGTATGAGTTATGTTGGATTGAGTGTCAAGACATTCTTCCATGAAGATGAACTTAGGTCAAGACTTAATATGAACTCCATGGGAATTAATGCTTAGCACCCAGTGGATATGAATATGACATGGAAGCTTCTACGATAGTTGAGTCTGACTTCCCAATGAAAATTTTTACACTAGTTGAGTCCAGCTTTCCACATAGATTCCTTTTACCTTAGTTGAGTCCGAGTTCCCAAAGTATGTATCTTATGAGATGGAAACCTTCTACCTTAGTTGAGTCTGGGTTTCTAGTAAAAATCTCCTTATCCCATAAACTATGTTCCCTCATAGGTATTTAGCTAGTGGATCCACCTAAGCTAAGAGTATGGTTCTACCTTAGGCAAATAGGACAACCCTTTTTCGGTGTGGGATAGACACTAGATTCCATGATAAGCTCACATGGTCTATGTTGGTTAAGGCTTGTTCCTCATTATGATAGTATGAACAAGAAGATGATTTATGAACTATAGTTACTGAAGAAGCTTTACTTAGTATGGGTGAGATTATGGGATCATATTCATGCATTGCACAAGTAAGCTTTGAGGGTATGTATGAGATGTTGCTCTTATGGTATGATGATCTATGAGTTGATTATGCTTATGACTTATGTTTTTTCCATTATCTTCAAATGATGCTTTAACTTAGTAAATTGCATGCATTCAACTAAAATGTCCCTTTTAGCATGTTTTCAAGATTTTATGCATGGCTATCATACTTAGTGCATTTTTGTACTAACCCATATTTTCCTACATTTTCCCCAAGTGTAGGGTCCGATTCTCAAGGGGGTCATCATTGTGGCTATAGCTTGGATTTACTCATTTCTCCTTTTCTGTTGGTGAGTCCTCATGATTCGAGAATAGATTTTTCCATTTAGTAGTTTCATTCTTGTATTTGACTTTCAGATTATGTTGTATGGGTTGTGATCCTATTTGATTCAAGTATTGTAATAGATGACTAATTGAGACAAGTCTAGACTTCCGCTTTCCTTAATGACAATCTTGGACTTGAAATGCGTTTTTACTCTTTATTGTACTATGCTTATGTTATGATATGCTAAGGGACTTACATGGTGCCTTTCGGGGTTTCATGTTCCTTGTTATATCTAGGGGGTACCCTTGGGTTGTGACAGTACCACATCACTCACCAAGTAATTAACGAGATCTACGAACCAAGGGAAAAGATCATAAGACACTACCTAAACCTTTTCTTCTGGAAAAGTATCATTTATCTCAACTCTATCGTCCAACTTTAACATTGCTTCTTCTTCCAATCTGGACAAGTGATCAGCAACTTGATTTTTAGTCCTTTTCCTATATTTCACTTCGAAGTTGAACTCTTGTAACAACAACACCTATCGAATTAGTCTTGGTTTAGCATCCTTCTTTGCCATAAGGTATCACAAAGTTGCCTGGTCAATATGTGCATAGTGACTTTGGTGCCAAGCAAATAGGATCTAAACTTCTCGAACGCGAAGACTACAACAAGGAATTCTTGTTTCGTGACTGTGTAGTTCTTTTGAGTTTGTGGTAATGTCGTTTGGGTTGACTAATACTCCAACGACGTTTATGGACTTGATGAATAGAGTGTTCAGGTAATACCGATACATGTTTGTGATTGTGTTTATTGATGATATCTTGATCTATTCAAGGTGTGAGAATGAACATATGGACCATTTGAGAATTGTGTTGCAAGTTCTTAAGGACCAATAACTTTTTGCAAAGTTTAGCAAGTGTGAATTTTGGTTAAGGTCTGTAGCTTTCCTTGGTCATATTGTGTCAAGCAAGGGTATTGAGTTAGATCCTAAGAAGACGGATGCAGTCAAGAGTTGGTCTAGACCTCTCACTCCTTTCGACATTAGAAGCCTTTTTTGGGTTTGGCCAATTACTATAGGAGGTTTGTTGAGGGGTTTTCCTCCATTGCTTCTCCATTGACAGCTTTGACTAAACAGAAAGTTAAGTTTGAGTGGTCGGAGGCTTGTGAGAAAAGATTTCAAGAGTTGAAAGATAGACTTACATCCGGTCTGGTGTTGACCTTACCAGAAGGTACAGATGGTTTTGTGGTATATTGTGATGCCTCTAGAGTGGGGTTGGGATGTGTCCTCATGCAAAATGGTAAAATGATTGTCTATGCTTCAGGGACACTTAAAGAAAGTCCATGAGAAAAATTATCTTACCCATGATCTTGAATTAGCGACGGTGGTATTTGCCTTGAAAATATGGAGACATTACTTGTATGGGGTCCATGTGGATGTTTTCACTAATCACAAGAGTCTTCAATATGTGTTTAGTCAAAACGACTTGAATCTTCATCAATGAAGGTGGTTAGAATTATTAAAGGATTATGACATGATTGTCCTTTACCACCCCGGCAAAGCTAATGTTGTAGCGGATGCACTTAGTAGATTGTACGTGGGTAGTGTGGTTCATGTAGAGGATGAAAATAAAGTATTGGTTCGTGAGGTGCATACACTAGACCGACTAGTGGATTCCACCAAGGGTGGTGTCATGGTCCATAATGGTTCCAAATCATCCTTTGTGATGGATGTGAAGTCTAAACAAGACCTTGATCCTATATTAGTTGAGTTAAAAGAGTCGGTACTCAAGAAGTCCATTGAGGCTTTCTCCCAAGAAAGAGATGGGGTTCTTAGGTACCAAGGTTGATTATGTGTTTCGGATGTTGATGGTTTGAGGGAACAAATTTTAGAGGAAGCTCATAGTTCTTGATATTCTATTCATCTAGGAGACACAGAGATGTACCGTGATCTACGGAAAGTCTATTGGTTGAATGGTATGAAGAGAGATATTGCGGGATTTGTAGCCAAATGTCCTAATTGTAACCAAGTTAAGGTCGAGCATAAAAGGTTGGGAGGCTTGTCCCAAAATATAGGTATTCCCACTTGGAAATGGGAAGATGTAAATATGGACTTTATTGTGGGTTTGCCATGCACTCGAAGGCAACATGATTCTATTTGGGTCATTATAGATCGGATGACAAAATCAGCCCACTTCATTCCCGTCAAGGTTTCTCATTCAGCGGAAGACTATGCCAAGTTGTAAATAAGAGAAGTTGCATGGAGTTCATCTATCTATTATTTCAAATCGGGGTACTCAATTTACTTCACACTTTTGGAAGTCATTCAAAAAAAGGCTTGGTACTAAAGTTAAGCTTAGCATGGATCCCCAAATTGATAGGAAAGCAGAGAGTATCATCCAAACATTAGAAGATATGTTGAGGGAATGTGTTATAGATTTTAAGGGTAATTGGGATGACCACTTGCCATTAATAGAGTTTGCCTATTATAATAGTTATCACTCAAGTATCGGTATGGCTCCCTTTGAAGCCTTGTATGGTAGGAGATGTAGGTCTCCGGTTGGTTGGTTTGAGATAGGTGAAATTGCTCTTATTGGTCCCAAATTGGTTTATGAAGCTATTAAGAAAGTTTGGCTCATTAAAGAGAGGTTGAGGACGGCTCAAAGTAGAAGAAAGTCTTATGCCGATGTGAGAAGAAGGGATCTAGAATTTGAAGTTAATGATTGGGTCTATTTAAAAATCTTAGCCATGAAGGGTGTGATGAGATTGGCAAGAAAGGGAAACTTAGTCCCCGGTATGTAGGCCCATACCAAATTTTGAAACATATTGGGAAAGTTGCCTATGAGTTGGATTTGCCAAATGAGTTGGCTCCAGTTCATCCGGTATTTCATGTTTCTATGATTAAGAAGTGTATTGGAGATCCGACATCCATTATTCCCCTAGAAGGGTTAGGAGATGACGAAAGTCTTTCATATGAAGAGGTTTCGGTATAGATCCTAGACCGGCAAGTCAAGAGATTGAGAAACAAGGAAATAGCTTCCGTGAAGGTTTTATGGAGAAATAATTTAGTTGAAGGTGCTACTTGGGAAGCCGAGGCCAATATGAAGTCCCGAAATCCCAGCTCTTTCCTTCAACTCCTATTCAAGCTTGAGGTAAGTAGTTCCTCTTCAGTTTTAGCATTTGGGGAGTCATGTGTGTTATACGCGTTTTTCCATGATTTCCTTATGTTATGCATGTTGTTGAGAAATTCATGTTTAGTAAGAAAATGAGTTTTCATGATTGATGTTCCTCATGTTGTTGTGCATTTAATATGAGTTGCCTAATTGACTTCATGAGATGAGTTGATGAACATGATTTAGTATGCTTTTGAGAGTAATTTCATATTAGCTCCATGATATTGTGTTGAGCATACTTTTAGTTGGAGAAGGTAGTTCCTCCCATGAATATGAGAAATGTTGAGTTTCATGCATAATGGGTTGTTAGATGTAGTTCCTACTTTCTTGTGTTGCATTGATTATATTTTAGATGGAGTTGAAGTTTCCTCATTTGAATTGTGCATTATTTTGATGTTTCATGCATGTTGGGATGCTAGTTTTGAGTCTTTAATTATGTAAGGTGTCTAGATCGTCATTCGAGGGTGAATGTTCCCAAGGGGGAGATATTGTAACACGCCAGAAACTAGTAGGCTAAACTAGAGCTTAACGTGAGGGTTAGAGTCATAAACGTACCTCCACGTACCTAAAAATATAGGGTTTCGTGTTAGAACATCAAGGTACGACCCCCAAGGACCAACCATGAGTCTTTGAGAAAAACCCTTAGAAGGCTGGCTGCCTGGTAGTGACCCACGGAGGTGACCCACACCTCATGGGTCAGCCCACGCCTTGTGGGTGAGGGGTCGTGGGTCAAGCCTGCAAAAACAAGCTTTAAAACCTCAACCCACGGTTCACCAGCACGCCACATGGGTCCATCCATGGACCGTGGTCGTGGGTGAGGCCTATAACTGCCTTTGGCAGTTACACTTAGGGGAATTATAGGGATTTCCGGTTTTAATTAATATTAAGTGACGTCATTTTACACTAAATTAGATTAACTGTATAAGATTTTTAAGTCACCAAATTAAGGCATCCAAGCTATTATTCTAAAAAATCCCAAAAGAACTCATCTTCTCCAAAAATTCTCTCTCCAGAATTTCAAGGAAGAAGAAGAAGGAAGTTGGAGCTAGGGTTTGAAGGAGAAAGCTTTTCTACTCAAATTCTTTGGAGATTCATAGATAAGCTATGGTAGCTCTTCATCCATGGAGTCCCTCCAAAACTCAATTTCAAAGATAGAAATTCCCCAAAAGCTAGGGCTTGACTCCAAGTCATGGATTCCTTTCAAAAATGATTCTAATGCTCTAATTACTTTATATTATGATTGAATTGATGATTTATTATGGTTTTATGTTGAAATACCCCAAGAATCCATGAAATCCCCATATTCCCAATTTTTGACCTTGTGATGTGGGTAAATTGATGAAAGAAGGATATTTTGAGATTATGCTTGTAGTAATTGAGTTAATTGAATCACGTTATTATCTATGTCTAATGTACTAATTCTAGACGTGTTGATGGAATATCATGTATGGTCCTTGAAGGGAAAAGTATGAGAACTATGCATGATTATGAGATTTATGTATATGCTTTAAGAACACTTTGACAGTGAAATGATTATGATTATGATCTAGTTGTTGTGTTGTTGGAAGGTTATCCTCATATACACACCTATGTTTGAATATGATATGATGTGAAAGGTTTTCTCATGAAATGATGATTCTAAAGTTGAAAGGCTATTCTCACCTATTGAATCTATGAGCTATAGTATGAGTTATGTTGGATTGAGTGTCAAGACATTCTTTCATGAAAATGAACTTAAGTCAGGACTTAATATGAACTCCACGGGAATAAATGTGAGTGGATATGAATATGAGTTAGAAGCTTCTACGATAGTTGAGTTCGGCTTCCCAATGAAAGCTTTTACAATAGTTGACTCCGGCTTTCCAAATAGGTTTATTTTACCTTAGTTGAGTCCGGGTTCCCAAAGTATGTATCTCAAGAAATGGAAACCTTCTACCATTGTTGAGTTAGGGTTTCTAGTAGCAATCTCCTTATCCCATAAACTATGTGCCCTCATAGGTATTTAGCTAGTGGATCCACCTAAGTTAAGAGTATGGTTCTACCTTAGGCAAGTAGGACAACCCCTTTTCGGTGTGGGGTCGACACCGGATTCCATGGTAAGCTCATATGGTCTATGTCGGTTAAGGCTTATTCCCCATTATGATAATTGTATGAACAAGAGTATGAATGATGAGATATAGTTACTCAAGAGGTTATACTTAGTGTGGGGGAGTGTAGCACCCTGAAATACTAACCAAGAGTCGCATGTCGATTTATCGTTGCTTAATTATTACAATATATTTTACTCTCATTTTGGGAACTTGTAATGTTGTGATAATTGCTAACTTGCTTAACATAAAATGTGATCATAATTTAAGGGATTGTATTGAAGTGTTTATGTAATATTCTAGCTAGAATTAGGTATAACTTTAAGAGGAGGTGAAGAATATATATTAGGTGCATATGTATGCATTTTGGGCAGCACAAAACTATTTGGGCAGCACCTTGAAGGACAGTTGTACAAGGGATAAACATCACATTTGTGACTATATATTTTCACACCTCCTTTAGTAAATTCATTTTCCTCAAGTCTTAGAACCTTAGAAACATATCTAAATAGTTTGTTCTTCAAAATCACAAGAGGAAAACTCTGTCCTTTTGGCTGGGATTCGAGACACACCCTTCTCTTTGGTAAGTGGAAAAATCTATTTTTAAGTTGGGTAGTGTTTAGTATTTTAAGCATAACATATTTTATAGAACTTCGTTTACAGTGAATAAATATGATTTGAAAATATAATTCATATCTGTCCAACTCTTATGTTTATGTAAAACTCTAATTTAGCTGTTATGGATTCGAAATATGGGACGCAACATAGGACAAGTTCTGTCCAGAGTTCGAAAGTAGAAATCCTGTATGGAAAATTATTAGTGTTTTGAATATATCTTTTTGTACAAAATATATTTTGCGGTGATTCTTGTGTTTAGCAACCTTAAGATATGTACCTACATCTTTCATGAATGTTATAAAGTCTAGTTTTTGTCGTTTTCCTTTTCAAATATAAGTTGCGACATGAGGTACTACACTAGCCAGAATCACTGTTTTGGGAACATAGTCGTATTTGTACAGGCTAAGCTTACTTGTGATGATAATCCTGTTTTACTTCGACATTATTGAGATACTAGGAATTAAAGAAGTTATTTAATTATATTTTTAAGGTTGTATATACTCGTGAACAAGTTGAGGACCTTGATACGTTGGTTGGTCTACTGTTTGAACTCGCGAAGTTGTGTTGGACTATTTCTACGCAAAAGTATTGAGGTTTGTGTATAAACTTGTACTTGTACTCTTTTTACCTGCTGGTACATCTGAAAGTTTATCTTGGTGCCTTGGTTACCTCTTGTCACTTTGCATTGTCATGTTGTTATCCTTTCAGACGCTAAAGACACTTGTGTAACTCGCCCACTCGTACGGATTATTTGATCAGTTGGCACTATTATTGGGACCTTGTCCTTCCTGTGGTTGTGACTTTGTCACTATTGGCATGCCTCTTGATTCAGATCATTTACCATCTTGACTCTGGATATTTTAGTCCGTCTTAAGAATGGAAGTTGTCCATTAAGTACGAACTAGAAGGCCATTTTTAATATGGTACTTGGTTCTCTTGATTATTAGGCTTTGACCCTTCTTGATACAGGGCATCGACCCTTCTTGATACCTGCTTCTGCTTGGTGTGACGACATGATGTATATATTGGGCGAGCCTTGTTATTGAGTCTCTTGGAAAATGGTGCTATGAGCGTTCTTGATATTTGGATCTTTAAATATCGAACTTGATACTCTTTATATATTGTTACTTGATTTATTTATTATGTTTCAATTGTGTTGCTCCTGACTTGAGAAAGGTAGCTTGGTGAATCTGAGGGCTCCGAACCTATAGTTTTTACACCACTAAGCTATATGCATAGCAATAGTTGTTTCTAAAGTAGGGAATGATCGAGAGGAGGCATGAAGCGGGCCATTGGAGATGGAGATTTTGAGAGCTTTAAGGAAGATCACATTTGCATATGGGCATCTATATTTTGTATAAACCTTGGGACTTATACATGATCTGTGTGTTGTATATTTACATGAAATTTTGAGGGCTAATCTAATCATGTCACCATGGGTTGTAATATAAGTATGCCTATATGTTTTGTTCTTTTGGGGTGTGTAAGCCCAAGTCTTGTAATATATTAAATTTACCACTAATTTTGAATGATTGTGTGAAGCATGAACCACCTAGTTTGGATGCTCGGAAGTTGGTAATATTCTTTTGATATCATATTTACTAGTGTAAGGACAATATACGCATAAAAATCTCTTGAGTTATTGGCTTATATTATTTCGGAAGGGTCGCTACAAGTGTTGGTATCAAAGCCTAAGTTTGTTGATCTAGGACTTTTGTTGTGAATTACTTGTACAATTGTTTGCTTTCAAAAAAGCTTTTATTTGGATTATTTGTTCAGTTACATGGTTTAAAATATTTTTATCGCATGTAGAGTGCACATGCATCATGTACATGTTCCTAATGCAATGTGATCTTTCCTTTTGAATGAATTAAGTTATGGCCTCTTCTTCTGACCGACCTATGGAAGCTGCTCGTAAAGGTTCGGGTACCTCTGTTTCCCAACCTCATGCACTAGAAGAGGTTGGAGAACCTTTCTCGAATCAATATGTTCCCCACACTAGTGGGTCTGAAGTGGGAAACCATGAGGTGTAAGAGTTGGTTAACATCCTCACATGAGTCGTGGTACTCAAGCCATGAATCCTCCTTTTCAACAAATGGTTGAATTCTTCCACCACACGGCTGAAGCGCTGCATGATCCCAACAGGATTAACTTTGAAAAAATGAGTAAAATGGGTGGAGTGGAGTTTGAAGGCACCGTTGATCCCACAGATGTTGAACAATGGTTGGAGCGCATAGAGAGGGTATTTAAGCAGTTAGAGTGTTCAAATGTTGTCAAATTTAAGTATGCTATTTCACTATTACAAAAGGATGCTTACGATTGGTGGGTAAGTGTTCCAAATGCCAATGTAAAACCTCCTGTTCTTACTTGGGATGATTTTCTTAGGGAATTTCGTATGAAGTATGTCCCACCTTCTTATTGTGATGCATAGAGAAAGGAGTTTTTGAATTTAAGGCAACGAGGCATGTCTATTGCTGAGTACCAACGGAAGTTTCTAAGGCTCTCTCGTTATGCTGGGGGTATTATTGAAGAGGAAAAAGACAAGTGCAGGAAATTTGAAGACGGTTTAAAAGATTCCATTAGAGAGAATGTGGCGATCCTGCAACATGAGAACTTTTGTAAGTTAGTGTCTGCTGCTTTCACTTGGGAACGACTTGATAAAGAAGAAGCTAGTAGAAATGAAAACAAATTCTGAAAGCCTAGACCAGATTTTGGGGGTGCATCAAAAAGGGGAAGGTTTGATAATTCTAAGGTTGGTAGTGATAACAGGCAACCGCAACAAAAGCAAAACAGATAAGATTTTTCTACAGTTAGCACTCCAAATTATGGCCAAGGCAAGCCTCGCGTTCCCACTTGTCCACAATGTGGAAAGAACCATTATGGTACTTGCAGGAGAGCTTCTGGTGCATATTTCAATTGTGGGATCTTTGATCATAAAGTGAAGGATTGTCCTAATCCTAATAATGCTTCTTCCTGGAGAACTGAAGGCTCAGTTCATAAGCATTATATAATCCTCCTCAAACTAATGAAGGTGCAAAACCTAAAAACACCCAAGCAGCAGGGGGCAAGTGGAGCGAATAAAGCTAGTGGACCAAAGGCTATTGCACACACTTATGTTATGAGGCAGAGGGATGATCAAGATGAAAAAGACGTGGTTGTCGGTAAATTTCACTTATTTGGCTTATGTGTGTTTACATTGTTTGATCCTGGTTCTACACATTCCTATCTTTGTTCATCGCTAGTTCTTCCTGAAAACGTGAAATCTGTGAGACTTAATTTTGATGTGCTGGTTGAAAGTCCTTTGGGTTATCAAGTTACGTGTAATTGAGTTTACCAAGATTGTTCCTTCGTGATTCAAAACCTAGTCTTCCCTACTGATTCTATTGAAATGCCCTTCAAGGATTTTGATGTTATTATCGGGATGGATTGGCTTTATAAATATCATGCAGTAGTAGATTGTAGGTCTAAGCATGTGACTTTAAAAGATCCGACATTTTCACACATCATTGTACAAGGTGAAAGATCATTAACATCTAGTATTATTTCTGCGGCCTTGGCAAGAAAGTTGATGCGTCAAGGTTGTGGGGCATACCTTGCTCACATAGTTGATACACATTTGGAGAGTCCTTGTATCAAGGACATAACTGATGTATGTGATTTCCCAGAAAACCTTCCTGGATTGACCCCGGAAAGAGAGGTTGAATTTCCAATCAAGCTTATTCCTGGATCTACCCCTATTTCTATCACTCCTTATAGAATGGCTCCGGCAGAATTAAGAAAATTGAAATCTCAATTGCAAAAACTTCTCAAGAAAGGTTTTATTCGACCTAGTGTTTCTCCTTGGGGAGCCCCTGTTTTGTTCGTAAAGAAGAAAGATGGCACTCTTAGGCTTTGTATTGATTATAGACAATTGAACAAAATAACAATCAAGAATAGATATCCATTACCGAGGATCGATGATTTGTTTGACCAACTTAAGGGTGCTAAAGTATTCTCAAAGATTTATTTAAGGTCTGGATATCACTAACTGCGTGTTAGAGCGAAAGATATTCCTAAAACTGCTTTTAGAACTTGGTATGGTCATTATGAATTTTTGGTGATGTCATTCGGATTGACAAATCATCCTGCGGTATTCATGGTTCTAATGAATCGAGTATTCAAGCCTTATCTTGCTCATTTTGTGGTTGTTTTTATAAATGATATTTTAATATTTTCCAGAAGTAGTGAAGACCATGATAAACACCTCTGGATTATTTTGTAAATTTTGAAAGAGAATGAACTTTATGCTAAACTTTCCAAGTGTGAATTTTGGCTTGATGAACTGACGTTTCTGGGACATGTTGTATCAGCCGAAGGCGTGAAGGTGGATCCTAGTAAGATACAAGCAGTTGTTGAATGGAGGCCTCCCAAAAGTTCAACCGGGGTAAGAAGTTTCTTAGGCTTAGCGGGATACTACAGAAGATTTGTGAAAGGCTTTTCCATTATCGCCTCTCCTTTGACTAAGCTCTTGCAGAAGGAAGTAAAGTTTATTTGGGATGACAAATGCCAAGAGAGCTTTGAAACTCTCAAATCCTTTTTGACTCAAGCGCCTATACTTACTCTACCAATTGAAGGGAAATAGTATGTAGTTTATAGTGATGCTTCTCGCAATGGTCTAAGATGCATTTGATGCAACAAGGGAAGGTTATTTCTTATGCCTCTCAGAAATTAAAACCACATGAATTGAATTAACCTACCTGAACTTGCTGTTGCAGTGTTTGCTTTAAAAATATGGCGGCATTATTTGTATGGAGAGAAATGTCATATATTCACTGATCACAAGAGCTTAAAGTACTTGGGTACTCAGAAGGAGCTAAACCTTCGACAACGTAGATGGCTTGAACTCATCAAGGATTATGACTGCACGATTGATTATCATCCAGGTAAAGCCAATGTGGTTGCAGATGCCTTAAGTTGAAAATCCTTTGCAAGCATTTCTTTGAGTCCTTTACCCTTGCTTCTTGAGTTAAGACCCATGAATGTTTGTTTTACACCTGATTCAAATGGTTCAGTTATTGCTAATTTGCAAGTAAAGCCAATATTACTTGAACAGGTGAAGGAAGCACAAAAGTTAGATGAGAAACTTGTAAAATTGACCAGAGAAGTTCAAAATGGGGGAAAACTTGATTTTACATTAACAGAGGATGGTGTCTTATTTTATCAGAACATGTTATGCGTCCCTAATGATGACAAATTGAGGAGAAAAATACCGAATGAAGCACATATTTCACCATATGCAATGCATCATAGAGGTACAAAGATGTACCAAACCATCAAAGAATATTATTGGTGGAATGGTATGAAGAGAGACATTGCGGAGTTCATTTCCAAATGTTTGGTTTGTCAACAAGTAAAGGCAGAACATCAGGTCCCAGTTGGTTTACTACAACCCTTGTCAATGCTGGAATGGAAATAGGAGAGAATAACTATGGAATTTGTTTCTAGACTTCCTCGCACCCAAAGAAATCATGATGCAATATGGGTGGTTATGGACAAGCTAACCAAGAGTGCTCACTTCTTAGCAATCAGGATGGATTACTCACTTGAGCGTTTAACCAAATTGTACATTAATGAGATCGTAAGACTACATGGATCCCTATGTCTATTGTATCTGATTGAGACCCAAGGTTTACATCTAGATTTTGGTGTAGCTTGCAGGAAGCTTTAGGTACTAAGCTGAAATTTAGCACTTCGTTCCATCCTTAGACAAACGGTCAGTCGGAAAGGGTGATACAAATTTTGGAGGATATGCTTCGAGTTTGCATTATGGAGTTTGAGGGTAGTTGGGACAAACACTTGGCTTTGATAGAATTTGCTTACAATAACAGTTATCAATCAAGTATTGGAATGCCTCCCAATGAAGCCTTGTACGGAAGGAAATGTCGAACCCCTCTTTGTTGGAGTGAAGTTGGTGACATGAAACTTATTGGTCCTGAAATTGTGCAACAAACAGAGGACAAGGTAAAAATTATCAAGGATCGTCTAAAGATTTCTTCGGATAGATAAAAGTCGTACGCTGATCTTAAAAGGCATGACATTGAATATCAAGTGGGAGATAAAGTATTCTTAATGGTGTCTCCATGGAAAAAGATTATGAGATTTGGCAAAAAAGGAAAACTTAGTCCCCAATTTATTGGACCTTATGAGATACTTTAAAGGGTTGGACCAGTTGCATAGAAATTGGCTTTGCCACCTGAGTTAGACAAGATCCACAATGTCTTCCATATTTCTATGCTCAGAAGATATCGTTCTGATCCATCTCATGTTCTTCCAGTTGAATCTATTGAGGTTAATCCTGACTTGACGTATAGTGAAGAACNGTTGCATAGAAATTGGCTTTGCCACCTGAGTTAGACAAGATCCACAATGTCTTCCATATTTCTATGCTCAGAAGATATCGTTCTGATCCATCTCATGTTCTTCAAGTTGAATCTATTGAGGTTAATCCTGACTTGACGTATAATGAAGAACCTATTTTAATTCAAGCTCGGGAAGTGAAGCAACTTAGAAACAAGAAAATCCACTTAGTAAAGGTACTTTGGAGGAACCAATTGGGAAAAGAAGCTACCTGGGAGAGAGAAGAAGACATGAGGACCCAGTATCCGCACTTGTTTCGGGACTAGTGTAAGGTAAATTTTGAGACAAATTTCTTTAATGGGGAGAGAGTTGTAACACCCTGAAATACTAGCCAAGAGTCGCATGTCGATTTATCGTTGCTTAATTAGTACAATATGTTTTACTCTCATTTTGGGAACTTGAAATGTTGTGATAATTGCTAACTTGCTTAACATAAATTGTGATAATAATTTAAGGGATTGAATTGGAGTGTTTATGTAATATTCTAGTTAGAATTAGGTATAACTTTAAGAGGAGGTGAAGGATATATATATATATAGGTGTATATGTAAGCATTTTGGGCAACACACAACTATTTGGGCAACACCTTGAAGGACAGTTGTACAAGGGATAAACATCACCTTTGTGACTATATATTTTCACACCTCCTTTAGTAAATTCGTTTTCCTCAAGTCTTAGAACCTTAGAAACATATCTAAACAGTTTGTTCTTCAAAATCACGAGAGGAAAACTTTGTCCTTTTGGCTGGGATTCGAGACACACCCTTCTCTTTGGTAAGTGGAAAAATCTATTTTTAAGCTGGGTAGTGTTTAGTATTTTAAGCATAACTTGTTTTATAGAACTTAGTTTGCAGTGAATAAATATGATTTGGAAATATAATTCGTATATGTACGACTCTTATGTTTATGTAAAACTCTAATTTAGTTGTTTTGGATTTGAAATATGGGACACAACATAGGACAAGTTCTGTCCAGAGTTCAAAAGTAGAAATCCTGTATGGAAAATTGTTAGTGTTTTGAATATATCTTTTTGTACAAAATATATTTTGCAATAATTCTTGTTTTTAGCAACCTTAAGATATGTACCTACATCTTTCATGAAGGTTATAAAGTCTAGTTTTGCCACTTTCCTTTTCAAATCTAAGTTGCGACATGAGGTACTAGGCTGGCCAGAATCACTGTTTTGGGAGCATAGTCGTATTTGTACAGGCTAAGCTTACTTGTGATGATAATCCTGTTTTACTTCAACATTATTGAGATACTAGGAATTAAAGAAATTATT
>NW_026029368.1:0-1343 GCF_019186545.1 Solanum stenotomum | reverse complement strand
TCCAGCTGGCCTGGTCTGAATGAATGTGCTCCACCACTGCCTAGCTGGCCCATCTAGCTAGTAAGCAATGAAGTCGGCCCCTCTAGACTCCACAAGGCCCAAACTACGAAGCCTCTCATGGCAAGTAGTAAGAAACTCGTGGGCATCCTCACCCACAGCCCCAGAAAACCTCGGTGGTGTCAAACTGAGAATCACACCAAGCATCTTCTGATCCTCAAGCGGCATAGGTCTATCCGCTGCCAAGGGCTGTACTCCCTCAGGTGGTAGCTAGACCTGAGGTGACCTCACTGAAGGCTGATGCTGCGGTACTAGTGCTGGTGTAGCTGGGGCGGGTGGCTGTTGCATCCCCCCAAGCACACCTAAGAGCTGACCAATAGCGGCCTGGAGATCTGGAGTCAAAACTAGTCCGGGTGGCGGCTGGGATGGCCCTATCCCCACCGGCTGATCTGGTACACGAAGTGCTGAAGGATCTGCTACTGGCTCTGGATCCTCCTCTCTCTCCTGGACTAATGCTGTGGCCCTCTCTCGACCTCGGGGTCGGCGTCTACCCCAAGCTGGGGCTCTGACTGCAGGCCTAGGTGCATCACCCCCGGCCGCGTCATCTCGCGATCGAACCATCCTGCGAAGAGTGAAACAAGTGAGATCTTAAGGAACCAATAAGACACATGCTGCACGAAAGTGAAACAAAAGAGGAAATCTTTCTAAGGACATACTGTAGCCTCCCGAAGATAAGTTACGGACGTCTCCGCACCGATCCGCAAGACTCTACTAGACGTTAGCTCTGTACAAGTGAGACCGGTGAACCTGAGGCTCTGATACCAACTTGTGACGACCCGATTTCTCGAGTCATGATGGCACCTACTATACCATACCAGTAGGTAAGCAAACCCGTAACCCAGAACATCAAGCAATGAGCAAAAGGGCAAAAACTAGCG
Source organism: Solanum stenotomum (assembly GCF_019186545.1). NCBI lineage: Eukaryota > Viridiplantae > Streptophyta > Magnoliopsida > Solanales > Solanaceae > Solanum > Solanum stenotomum. The sequence continues at coordinate 408 of NW_026029368.1, read as the reverse complement.
AAAACAATAATCTAAACAAGAATAACAAGGCGTAAGCAACCCAAAATAAATATATACAGAAATCCCTCCCAGAACCTGGAAGTCACTAGTACAGAGCTATCTAATAAAGAGTACAAGTCCCAAAAGTGGACCACAACAGAGCGTGTCTCAAAGGCAACAAGACTAGCTAAAACAAAAGAAGGAGACAGAACAAACCCCAAAACACCAAGTGCTCGCCCTCGTCTCCGAATCACAACTGCAAAGAAGGCTGGAACTAATCACCGCTGGTAACTGGTACTGGGACCTGCATCACGAAATAGATGCAGAGCGTATCATGAGTACCAACACAACAGGTACTCAGTAGGCATCATAGGCCGACTGAGCAAAAAGGGTAAAAAAAAAAGAAAGGATAGAATCTAGACACAGAGA
>NW_026029367.1:0-656 GCF_019186545.1 Solanum stenotomum | reverse complement strand
AATGACTCTCGAGCGCAATCTTTCACATTTCTGGCTAGAATGGCAACTGGCTCCACTATAAATGTCAAACGATCATCCAACTCGACTGCATCATACTGGAGCACATGAGACTCATCAGGAACATACCGCCGCAACATCGAGACATGGAAAACCGGGTGGATGGCTGAAAATGCTGGAGGTAGGGCCAACTCATAAGCAACCTCCCCAACTGTCCGGAGTATCTCAAAAGGCCCAATGTACCTAGGGCTAAGCTTGCCCCGCCTCCCAAACCTCATCACGCCTTCATGGGTGACACGCGGAGGAGTACCTGATCACCAATAGAGAATCTTAAAGGTCGGCGCCTCCGATCTGCATAACTCTGGTGCCTACTCTGAGCCGTCCTAAGCCTATCCTGAATCACCCTCACCTGATCCAGAGCCTCCTGAAGCAAATATGTATCACGCGGCCTAGGCTCTGTAGACTCAAACCAACCAATTGGAGAGTGACAACGCCTACCATATAATGCCTCGAATGGGGCCATCTGAATACTAGAGTGGTAGCTGTTGTTGTACGCAAACTCCGCCAAAGGTAAGAACTGGTCTCACTGACCTCCAAAATCCATAACGCATGCCCACAACATATCCTCAAAGACCTGAATAGTACGCTCCGACTGGTCA
>NW_026029366.1:0-217 GCF_019186545.1 Solanum stenotomum | reverse complement strand
GTATTTGTAAATCTATCTGTTTTATTTCATGTCGTATAAGAGATATCTGATTTGAAGTTAATAAGTCTGAAAATAACCTTAATTGTTCAAAATATAGTTGTCTTTGTTCTATCAAAAAATCGTATATATCTCTATAGTTCTGTCTTATTCTTAATAGATACCAATGATATTCCTGGTCAATTATAATCTGTTTTTCGTATAGCCTAAATTTTTTCTT
>NW_026029365.1:0-1115 GCF_019186545.1 Solanum stenotomum | reverse complement strand
GATTTGTTGATTGGTGAGGGACTTGTGGAGCAGATTGAGATGAAAAGTGCAGAAGAAGTAGTCAATGAGTTAATTTCCAGTAGCTTGGTAATACCTTTTGATAATTCTATTTGCAAAATTCATGATCTTGTGCATGACTTTTGTTATATAAAATCTAGAAAGGAAATCGGCATAACATTGACAGATTCTTTGCTGAATGAAATCGGTATGCTCGTTCATTTGAAGTACTTAATCATTCAGACGAAGGCTAAAGCTCTCCCTCCGTCATTTTCAAACCTCTGCAATCTATAAACTCTGGTGGTGGATAACTCGGACGGATCATACATGAAGCCCTCATACTCTTGGTCATCAACATTGTGAAGCTCATGATGATGTTAACTAGTTGCCTGTTCATTTCCTTGAAGCCCGCTTTGTCTATGCCTCCTCATACTTAAGAATTATCCTCCTTCCGTTTGTATCCATGCCTTGAACATCTGTGAATATGCAATTACCTTTATCGATGGCTCTGTTTGCTAATTGGTTTAATTTCCTTCCTTCATTATATGCTGGAACATATGTTGTTTTCCTTGAACACATGTCTTTATTTCGTCCACTATGTCAGATGGTACCGCCCATTCTCCTGTGAATATGCAATGAAAATGTCATATATGATGATTGCAGTTAACGTGAAAAGCAATAAGATGAGCATGTCATCATACTAATGAAAAAAAAAAAACTTAAATAATAAATAAATTAATGCAAAACATATCTAAATGTGATAATTTTATATTCAGCAAATATAAAAATATTATAAAAGTGAAACGGTAGATAACTAAACAATAAAGTACTATATAGCACATAAGAATCAATAATCAAAATAATCTCCTTTTTATATTACAATTAACTTATGAAAATGGTTTTCCTATTCTAATTAATTAATTTTTGAAAATAAAAGAACCGCAATAAAGATTAAATATATTAATTTCAATTATTTGACATAATATTAAATCACAAATTTCATTTTTATAAAATAGAATCTACAAATAAAGTATATATTTCACGCCCTGAGCCTACACCCTGGGCGGGACCGGCACCCGGAGACCATTCATGGCCCCAAGCGAACCCTTGGCCTAGCT
>NW_026029364.1:0-402 GCF_019186545.1 Solanum stenotomum | reverse complement strand
TGTGATTCTTGACTGTGAGGTTGATTTCGTGGTCCTCATCATCCTTTGGAGACCATTTCTTGCCACAGGGCGTGCATTGGTCGATATGGAAAAAGGACAGATGAAGTTCAGACTGAACAATGAAGAAGCAACTTTCAATATCTGTAGGTCCATGAAGCAGAATGGTGAGCTCCAAACAGTATCTGCTATAACTTACAGAGTGGAGAGTGGGTCAGAAGTGCAAATTGAAGAGCGACTAGGTGTTGAGGCACTAGCAGCAGTCATGATGAATTTCGGTAGTGATGATATTGAAGAGTATGATGAGTTGGTAGCCACACTTGACAAGTGTGAATACCGGTCCAAACCAAAGAAGTATGAGCTAGACATGAAGAATTGCGAATCCCCACCCACAAGACCATCTAT
>NW_026029363.1:0-402 GCF_019186545.1 Solanum stenotomum | reverse complement strand
CACTAAAATTATATTTTTCGGAGACGAATCCAAAATCGGGTCTAAAACAGGATTGTGGGACCCACAATTGGAATTTCAAAAATGAATTCGTGAAAACGTCCCAAATACCTTACTAAACTAATACCCCAAAATTTAGCACAAATAGATGCTTAAAACACCGCAAATCAGCCACAACAATTAAAATGGGCAGCCCCTTGATCACCAATTTCTGGAAAAACGAGACCCTTTCAACCCAAACAGATTATACCATGACGATCCTTGCGAAAAACTCTACAAGTTAGCCTCAAGAATGACTCAAAACGGACCTAAGATGATCAAGATCTCACATTTCAAAATTCAACAACAATTCAATCCGGAAATCACCCTAGCAGTGTCTAAAATCAATTCCTTACCTCAAACGAA
>NW_026029362.1:0-6553 GCF_019186545.1 Solanum stenotomum | reverse complement strand
AAGAATCCTTCTTGGCCCGATTTATTCTGAGGACCATCAGAGATCAGTTTTCTCGCTTAGAGAAGGGCTTCATGACAGTTTCAAAGTATGAGGCCTAATTCCACGAGCTCTCCAGGCATGCCGCCATGATATTACCTACTGAGGAGGAGAGCGTTCCTTGTTTTGTTCGGGGTTTGAGACAACAGTTGCGGATAGAGACTCAGTCTTGCGGGCCTCTCATTTCTGGATGTAGTGGACCATGTCCGCATTATTGAGCAGCTCCGTCGCGAGCCCCAAGGAGGCAGCGGCAAGAGAGCTAGACAGGATGATAGCCATGATAGGCGTCATTTCAGACCCATAGAGTCTTATGATAGATCGCAGCAGAGGTTTCAGTCAGGTCAGTCTTGTCCCCCCTTCCAGGCCTTTCTCCAGACATCGGAGGGTGATCAGCACCGCCATATTGATTTTAATGTCGGTCCAAGTCAGGGCCGAGGTAGTTAACAGATGTTTTCTTCTAGCCTGGGTAGCCGACCTCCAGCTCTTAGTCGACAGTCCCTGGGGTGCTATGAGTGTGGGGAGTTAGATCATTGGGCCCGGGAATTTCCCCATCGCACGTTAGCCTTACCCGCTCCACAAGCAGCTAGGCATGCGCTAGCGCCAACACCTCCATCTAGAGGCGTAGGCCAGGAACAGGACCGCAGGGGTGGTCACCATGGTATATGGGGTGGTCCTTGAAGAGGCAGGTTATGAAGGCATGACTCTTGATATTATTGAACATCCATACCTTGTTTTGTATATGATAATATTGATTTGAAGTATGTTTGACCTTAGTCTAGGCTTAGACTAGTGTTGCCGTAGACTTGCAAGGTTTCGGATGTCGTTGGGGAGTAGAGCTTTTTCCGACGTCGTTTCGGACGGTCAGCTCCTTGTAAAGTGATATAGCAGACTTGAGTCTGATAGTCTGAGCCTTAGCTAGGCGGTAACTCAGCTTATGACCTTGTATCCATAATGCCCTGCTTTTCTATCGGCTACAAATACCCGGTTAGAGTTCGTGGTCCAGCTTACCTGTGATCTGATTTTGGCTACAGTACCCGGTTCGAGTCTGTGGTCCAGCCCACCATGCCCGACCTTTGTCTACAACACCCGGTTCGAGTCCGTGTTCTAGACCATATAGTTTGACTCATTAGCTATAGTACCCGGTTCGAGTCCGTGGTCTAGCTTACACGTGGTGCATTCCCAATTCCTTACTGAAGCTTCAATCTAGTCTTGATTACTCTCATCTGTAGGTTGAGGTTTTGGAGGTTGGAGATGTTCAGATTAAAGTCCGGGACGTAATGAGATCTTGGAGTACAATTGGGAATGGTTCAGTTAATGTCCGGAAATTGGTAATATTGTGATCGACCTTCTAGCTACATTCTTTTACTTCAAATACCAGTGCATCTGACGAGCTTATAGGGGTCCACGCAGGTGGTTTCTTTTATTGTGCACGAGCGTACCCGTCGGGTTTATGGGAGCCCGACGGAGTTAGTTTGATTCCTCGTCTTTGTTGCCCGTACGCTCATATACATAACCACATTTACTACTCTTTTGCCCTTGATTGTGACCCTTTATTAACATTTCAATTCACTTTTGCTTATCTTGCTCAGTCGGCCTGATGTCTACTGGTTACCTGTTGTTTTGGTACTCATACTACACTCTGCATCTATTTTCGTGATGCAGTTCCGAGTTCTAGCTACCGACGTTGATTCAAGCTAGTTGCAGTCGTGATCGGAGGCAAGGGTGAGCACACAACGTCCTGGATTTGCCCGTCTCCTTCCGTACTTACTTTTCCTTGTCTTTTGCCTGTTTAGACAGTTTTTTTCTACAGTCCACTTTTAGGACTTGTACTTTTGTTAGCAGCTCTGTACTTGTGACTTCCAGGTTTTGGGAGGAATTCATTTTGAGTATATATGTCTAGTCGCCTCCGCCCGTTCATTGCTTGTTCTTGGTATATTTGTAACTATTTTAGGTTGATTGGTTGGTTTTCTACCCTAACATCCCATTACTTCGAGTTCCGGGATATGGGTCGGCTTGCCTACTGGTGGGTCATATAGTAGGCGCCATCATGACCTGAGAAATTGGGTCTTGACAAATTGGTATCTGAGCCCCAGGTTCGTCGATCTCACTTGTGCAGAGCTAACGTCTAGTAGAGTCCTGCAGATCGGTACGGAGACGTTCGTTATTTATCTTCGGGAGGCTATACGATGTCTTTAGAATGTGTTATTTTTGTATCACTGTCGTGCATTGTGTGTTTTATCGGTTTCTGAAAATCTTACTTGTTCCACTCTTTTATAGAGATGGCTTGCACGCGAGGTAGGGCCCCTGCTAGGGGTAGAGGCTGATCTCGAGGTCCTGCCAGAGCTACAGCATCAGTCCAAAAGCGAGAGTAAACTTTGGAGCCGGTGATAGAGCCACCAGCAGCTCCAGCACAGCACCAACCGATGGGCCAAGGACCAGCCCAGCCACTGTCCGAGCCTGTGGCAGCTCCAGGTATACAGGCGATGCTCGTACACATACTAGCTACCATTGGTGTTATGCAGCAGGCCCCAGCTCCAGCCGCTCCAGTACCGCAGGGCCAGCCTGTACAAGCGGGACCGGTTGTTGAGCAGCTAGCGGCACCGATTGTTCAGCCTGATAATTTGGAGGGCGTCATGCCACTTTGGGAGCAGAAGATGCTCGGGGTGTTCCTTAGACTATCACCGCCGTGGTTTTCTGGGACTGTGGGTAAGGATGCCCACGAGTTTCTACTTACTTGCCATGAGCGGCTATAGACTTTGGGTTTAGTGGAGTCGAGAGGAGCACACTTCAACACTTACCAGCTAGAAGGTCCCGCCAGGCAGTGGTGGCATACATACTTAGAGAACAGGCCAGCTGGGTCTCCACCGGTCACATGGACTGAGTTTTAAGAATCCTTCTTGGCCCGATTTATTTTGAGGACCATCAGGAATCAGTTTTCTCTCTTAGGGAAGGGCTCCATGACAGTTTCAAAGTAGGAGGCCTGATTCCACGAGCTCTCCAAGCATGCCGCCATGATATTAGCTACTAAGGAGGAGAGGGTTCCTTGTTTTGTTCGGGGTTTGAGACAACAGTTGCGGATAGAGACTCAGTCTTTAGTCTCAGCGGGCCACTCATTTCTGGATGTAGTGGACCATGTCCGCATTATTGAGCAGCTCCATCGCGAGCCCCAATGAGGCAGCGGCAAGAGAGCTAGACAGGATGATAGCCATGATAGGCGTCGTTTCAGACCCCGAGAGCCTTATGATAGATCTTAGCAGAGGTTTCATTCGGGTCAGTCTAGTCGCCCCTTCCAGGCCTCTCTCCAGACATCGGAGGGTGATCAGCACCGCCATATTGATTTTAATGCCGGTCCAAGTCGGGGCCGAGGTAGTTAACAGATGTGTTCTTCTGGCCTGGGTAGCCGACTTCCAGCTCTTAGTCGACAGTCCCTGGGGTGCCATGAGTGTGGGGAGTTAGAACATTGGGCCCGGGAATTTCCTCATCGCACGTTAGCCTTACCCGCTCCACAGGTAGCTAGGCATGCGCCAACGCCAGCACCTCCAGTTAAAGGCGTATGCCATGAACAAGACCGCAGGGGTGGTCACCATGGTATATGGGGTGGTCCCTGAAGAGGCAGGTTAGGGGGAAGAGCCGATGCACAGGGTAGGGGAGCCCTAGCCCACTTTGTTCCAGGCTCTACTTATTCTTATATATCTGTTTATTGTGCTCCTCGATTGTTTGAGCCTTTGCGTGTTTCGACCCGGGTAGGTGATTCTTTAGTAGTGGATCAGGTGTTTAGATCCTATGTGGTGACTATTCAGAGGCGAGACACTAGGGTTGTCTCATTTTGTTTGACAATGTGGATTTTGATTTGATTTTGGGTATGGATTGGTTATCCCCCCACTGTGTGGTCTTGGGTTGCTATGCCATGACCGTTACTTTTGTCATGCCTGGTATTCCACCAGTGGTGTGGCAGGGCCCTTGTAATTGCACGCTAGTTGGGGTGATATCTTTTGTTCGAGCCCAGAGGTTGATGGCTAACGGGTGTTTGGCTTTTTTAGCTTATGTTTGGGATGTTAGTAGGGAGGGTCCTACCGTTTATTCAGTACCTATTGTTCGAGAGTTTACAGATGTGTTTCCTTCCGATCTGCCGGGTCTCCCTCATGATCGTGACATTGACTTTCCAATTGAAGTAAAGTCGGGCACTAAGCCCATTTCTATACTACCGAACCGTATGGCCCCCGTAGAGCTCAAGAAGCTCAGTGTTCAGATTCACGGTCTCTTAGATAAGGGATTCATTCGGCCTAGTGTATCGCCCTGGGGTTCCCAGTCCTCTTCGTGAAGAAGAAGGACGGTACTATGCGATTGTGCATCGATTACAGATAGCTGAAAAGGTGACAGTGAAGAACCATTACCTCATGCCCAGGATTGATGATGTATTTGACGAACTTCAGGGTGCCGTGATATTTTCTAAGATTGATTTAATATCCGGCTTCCACCAATTGAGGATTAGGGCAGCAGATTAGGACTCGTTATGGCCACTATGTGTTCCCAGTGATGTCTTTTGGGTTGACTAACACCCCTCCCCGCGTTCATGGACTTGATGACTACGGTGTTTAGGTCGTATTTGGATTCGTTTGTTATTGTCTTCATAGATGACATTCTAGTATACTCGCGGAGCCGAGAGAAGCGTGAACAGCATTTGAGGATATTGCTCCAGACTTTGAGAGGCCAGCGAATTTATGCCAAGTTCTCAAAGTGTGAGTTCTGGCATGAGTCTGTAGCATTTTTGGGGCATGTGGTGTCTAAGGATGGCATTATGGTAGATCCCGCTAAGATTGTGGCCATTCGTGATTGGCTCAGGCCCACCTCTATTACTGAGATTCATAGCTTCGTCGTATTGGCAGGCTATTACAGGCATTTTGTTGAGGCATTTTCTACTATAGCAGTGCCTTTGACTCGGTTCAGTCGCCAGGATGTTCCGTTTGTGTAGTCGGAGGAGTGTGAGAGGAGGTTTCTGAGGCTTAAGGAGTTGCTTACCACCGCTCTTATATTGACTCTTCCATTTGAGGGGGAGGATTTTACTGTTTATTGTGACGCATCCGGCATTGGTTTGGATTGTGTACTGATGCAGCATGGCCGGATTATTGCTTATGCGTCGAGGCAGCTTAAGTCGAACGAGCGCAACTATCCCACTTATGACTTAGAGTTTGCGGCGGTATTTTTTCGCTTAAGATTTGGAGGCATTACCTGTATGGAGTTCGATGCGAGATCTATACTTATCACAGGAGGCTTCAATACATTATTAGCCAGAGGGATCCTAATTCGAGACAGCGCCATTGGATTGAGCTCCTGAAGGACTATGACCTTTCTATTCTCTACCATCCGGGCAATGAGTATGGGTAGTCTAGCCTTTCTTTCTACTACAAAGCGACCATTAGCTTTGGACATCCACTCCTTAGCGAATCGGATGATACGGCGTGATATCTTTGATTCCCGGTGTGTACTAGCTTATGTGGATGCTCAGTCATCTCTACTAGATCGGATTCGCAGCCGTCAGTTTGAGGATGAGGACTTAGTGGCACTTCGAGATCGAGTTTTGGGAGGTGACACTGGCCTGGCTACCTTAGATTTAGATGGGGTTTTAAGATTTGGTGATCGATTTGGTGTTCCAAGAGTTGGGAGTTTGATTCAAATGATTCTTACCAAAGCCCATGACTCCAAATATTCTATTCATCCGGGCACAACAAAGATGTATCGGGACTTTGCTTTTGGCAGAGTTTGTGTAGAACAACATCCACCACTAGAGTATTTAGATGCCCCATTCGAGGCCTTATATGGTAGGCGTTGTGGCTCTCCAGTTGGTTGGTTTGAGTTTACACAGCCCAGGCCGCGCTGTACAGACTTTATGCGAGAGGCTTTAGATCATGTGAGGGTGATTCAGGATAGGCTCAGGATATCCTAGAGTAGACATCAGAGTTATGCAGACCGTAGGCGTCGACAGTTAAAATTTGTTGTTGGTGATGGAGTATTCCTCCGTGTGTTGCCCATGAAGGGTGTAATGAGATTTGGGAGGCCGGGCAGGCTTAACCCCAGGTATATAGGTCCTTTTGAGATATTGAGGACAGGTGGGGAGGTCGCATATGAGTTAACTTAGACACGGCCTTTTCAGCTATTCACCCAGTTTTTCATATTTTGATGTTGCACTGGTATGCTCCAGATGAGTCCCATGTGATTCAGTATGATGCAGTTGACTTGGATGACAATTTGAGATACATTGAGGAACCAGTTGCTATATTGGCCAGAGATGTCAGACGGTTGCGTTCCAGAACCATTCCTGTCGCCTGGTCGTTCGTTTGGGTTTTAGGCCCGTATCCCTGTTTTGGAGATTTTATAACTTAAAAAGTTAACTTCGGTCATAAATTCAGGTAAAAGACCTAAAAATAAAATTCTGACTATTCCATCAGCTTCGGAATGACAAAATTTGGCTAGTAGCATGGTCAGCACGAGTATCGAGGCAATCGGTTCGAGTTTAGGG
>NW_026029361.1:0-389 GCF_019186545.1 Solanum stenotomum | reverse complement strand
CCTACCGTTTCAAGGTTCATTTAGAAAAACTCATTAACTCCTCTTGAAAGGGTGCCATGGGCCTACCGGTTCAAGTCTCATCATTAACCTTCATGGAAAGGTGCCATAGGCCTACCGACTCCAAGGTTCATTACTATCATGAGTGGAAGGGTGCTACTAGCCTACCGATCCGAGGATTCAACAACCAATAATATAATCATTTAAACAAGAAAATGATGCACAAGCTCTACCAATTCGAGATATGCAATAAATTGGAGAATCCTTCACATTCTATCATCAACATTCATGAGTGTCAAATTGAGAAAAATCCTTTCAATAATAACACATTTACGTTCATAAAATGATCACATTAGCTCCATTGAATGTCCATTCATAGAAATGTCATGTAA
>NW_026029360.1:0-20377 GCF_019186545.1 Solanum stenotomum | reverse complement strand
GTGGATATTCCAAAATTTAGGGATGCCCAAATTCGTAGCTCAAAAGCTAATTGGTTGCTCATGAGTCATGGCAGCCGCGGCATGTTCTTTTTCAATACTATTAGCAATGACATAATTGAATTCCCTGATCTACTAGAAGAGAATGAAAATTCTTGCTCTACTTGGACATTTTCGTTTCCTCCTGACTCATCATCATCATATTGTTTTGTTGTTGGTTTTGAAACCGGTGGTTATGTCCCAGATTTATACATTATCAAATTGGAGATATTGAATGGACGTATCACTACTTCAGGAATCATCGAGCAAAATTTCAAGCCACGGAGTGCAATAATCCATTATTTTTCAAAAACAATACTATCTACGTACTGGGAGATAAAGGTAATTTGAGAACATTAAGCATAGAGGAAAACTCAGCTGCAAAAGAGACCTAAATGGAAATTTTATGGGAAACACTTTTCGCGTTCAAAACAAAGATCAATTCGAAAGGCATACACAACAGAAGATGTCGATAATGAAGGAATGTTAGTTGTGTTTTTGAGCCGTGTAGAAGGGGATGTAGAGGTTTGGAGATACAAATTGAACGGGGAAGTACTGGAATGGAAAAAAATAACAAGTTTGGAAAATAATAAAACATTGTTTGTGAGCTTTGGAGGATCGTACTTGAGAACTTATGTTGACAAGGGGCAAGGAAACAAGATATATTTGTCAATGTTTCACGACAACAAGGGTGTTATCTATTGTTTGGTCAATCACAAATATTACTCTTTCGATTACTCTGCCATCAAAGCTTACTCAAATTCAAATATTTTTAACTTAGTTCAGTCAAGATCCTACATTTGGATCGAAAAAGAGAGTGATTAATCATTCTCTTTCTTTTGTTGTTTATTTTTTCATTAGTTAGCAATGCTTTTTCTAATTATCAATGCCTCTTAACAATAAGTAAAATATGTCTATACACTGTATATATTTTGCATATTAATATAAAGTAAATACTTATACACTGCATAGATATTTATACATATTTTTTGTACACAAGGTCTCTATATAGTTATTAAATGTTTCTTCCGGTTGGAATTAGTCATTTATCCACAATGTATATTTGTACACATAATTAGATGGATTCAAATTTTTTAATACGATTTTCCATAATCATTAAGAAAAAAATCATTTGGAGTATAATAATAATGATGATGATGATAAGAACAACAATAATAATAATATGGGGAGATTTTCTCTACTATAGGTTAGTACTAGGCTAGAACTTATTTAGCGTTTAATTAATTTTGGGGACTTTAAATTTTTTCTATTGAGGATCCAAGCTACCATAAGTGTTTTCAATAGAAATTAATAAACGAAACTTATTTACAGAAATTCGATTTCAAATTTTGAAGCTTCAATCTTCTATTGAGGATCCAAGCTATCATAGGTGTTTTAAGTAGACATTAATAAACAAAACTTATTAACGGAAATTCGATTTTCAAATTTTGAAGCTTCAACCTTCAGCAATGACTGCATATAGTTTCAATGAAATGTCTAGCACATCATAGTAACTCCAATATCAAAGAAAAAAGGGATATGACACAAGTACCCCCTAGATTGTCATCGAAATCTCAAAGTCACACCTTAACTAAACTAAGGTTCTATTACCTCTGAACTCATTTTTCTTTTGTAATTTTACATACCTTTTGGTTTACGTGACACACTCCGTGACTCCACGTAGTTGAGGTGCGTAAGAGATGTTTGGATGTCATGTAAATCAAAAAGGTGTACAAAATTAAAAAAATGGATCGTGTGTGTGGGGGTGGGGGGGGGGGGGATAGGACCTTAGTTTTGCTAAGGTGTGTCTCAGGGATTTCGTTCACAGTCTAGAAGTACTTTTACATTATCCCACATAATATATAGATTTCTCCGTAAATAGGGGAGATTACCAATCACTCAACTATATATACATATGAGACCATTTGTTTCACTTTGAACATGTAAAGAAAACACATTAGTTAATTACCGCCACCAAATCGCTACAATAGTCAGCTCCATCAAAAAAAAAAATCAGCTAATAAAATCACATCTGAAAATTTCAAAGAATAAAATGTGAAGGAGAGTGTGTATGGTGTAGGAAAGAGAGAGGAAGAAGAAATATATATCAATACATTAGTGGTTAAATTTTTAATAATTTTGATCCATTTTAGTAATATATTTGAACCATTATTAAATCCAAAAGTTGAACAAGAGTTGAAAAAACACTCAAAATAATGACAAGGTACATAAGAACTTATTGGGAAAAAGGTAAAAAAAATAAAAACAAAATAATAATAATAATAATATATTTGAACCAATTGTACTTAAAATAATTATCTATTTAATTGAATAACGATCCTAACAATGTATATTAAATATTAATGCTCTTGCCCGATAATAGTTGGCAGTTCAAATTTCAAATGCCTGATGAAAAAAATTTCAATCTGGTCAATATATATGAGCTCTTTCCCATTAAGCCTTCTATTGCCAAATAAAATGAAAAAAAAATTAGGTTTTGATAAATTATTCTACAACAAAACATATTTACAATAACACTTCTATAGAAACTAATCTAGTGTTGAGATAAGTTCAAATGGTCCAAGAAAGTGGCCATATGGGAAAGGGGATTTCAAACTTTTTGCCATATAAGTGTTGCCTTGTAGGTGGATAGGTCAATGGGTGGTAGCTACTCTGAGTTTTCTGTAGAATGATCCGCTGGGATTTTATCGTTCTGAATATGTAATTAAAAATGTACATGAAAAATTGTTGTACTAAAACTTGATTTTCTATTTAGTTAAAAAGAAGAATCTTGACAGTCTTACTCCACAATTTTCTAGTAAAAAATTCAAACTATTAACAGAAAAATTATAGGAATGACTACTTCATATTAAAGCAACATGATAAGATCAAAAGATATCATCATGAAGATAGTTTGCATGGGAAGTACTTTTATTGCTAGAGTAACCATAAGTAGCATATGGAAAAAGATTTTATATTCAAATCAACCTTTCAAATAACCAAAACTAACCCTTAGATTGAATAGTCTTTCTCTTTCCAAGATTTTGTTAACCATCGTGATAATGCCAAACAGATTCTCCCACTTATGTAGACTGCAGTGGGAGAGCCAGCTAATTCAAACCCAATTACAAAACAATTTGACAATTTCGGCGAACTCGTAAATGTCCAATTTGTGCAGTAGTTATCCGTGTAATCTTCTGTCTGGAAGAGAAATTACACATTGGTTCTAACATTAAAAAAAATAATGTTAAATCGCTGACACATAAAAACCCAGTGTCCCTAGCGCTCAAAAGCTCTAATCCACCAATTTTGGAATATGTGGGTTGAAAGAAGTAGGTATGGTGTTTAGGAGAAGATCGAGATTTGATAGCGCCAAGAATATCTTTGGAAGTACTGTCCCACAACTCGTTAACATCCAACTTTTTCATCATCTCTGGACCATGCCTCGGATTCAGAGGGTGATACAAGGTGTCTATATAGTTATTAAATGTTTACGTGTGGTTCGAATTAGTCATTTATTCATAATGTATATTAGTACACATAATTAGATGGATTCAATTTTTTTTAATACGATTTTGCATAATCATTAGGAAAACAAAAATCTTTTGGAGTGTAATTTGTTAATATACCTCTTGTTAATCTTTTAACCATTGTTTATTTATGTGTCAAGGATAAAATTTAAAAAGAACAATAATTTTTTTCTTGATTTTTTAAATGGACAAACAATTGAAAATAATTAGTTTAATATATATGACAACTAAATAAGAACTGAGTGGTGTTAAATTTCATTCAAAGATACAAATGATGACGACGAAAATACTTGATATTACACGGAATGAAATTCATAACCTTCCCTGGGATAAATGGTTACAAGAAGTTAATTAGAAGAAATTGAACTTCATCATCAATGGAGGAATATATATATATATATATATAGTAATAAAGATGCTTAAATAATAATAATAATAATAATAATAATATGGGGAGAATAAGGTAGTACTAGGCTAGAACTTATTTAGGTTTAATTAGTTTTGGGGGACTTTAAATTTTTTCTATAGAGGATCCAAGCCATCATAGGTGTTTTCAATAGAAATTAATAAACAGAACTTATTAAGAAATTCGATTTTCAAATTTTGAAGCTTCGACCTTCAACAGAGAGTCCCTGCCGACGTTGAGGAGCGAAAGCATGGGAGCGAAGTCCATGCCGTAAACGATGAGTGTTCGCCCTTGGTCTACGTGGATCAGGGGCTAGCGAACGTGTGAAACACTCCGCCTGGGGAGTACGGTCGCAATACCGAAACTCAAAGGAATTAACGGGGGCGTGCACAAGCAGTGGAGCATGTGGTTTAATTCGATACAATGCGCAAAACCTTACCAGCCCTTGATATATGAACAAGAAAACCTTGGCTGCATATAGTTTCAACGAAATGTCAATAGTACTTCATAGTAACTCCAATAACAAATTAAAAAGGGATAAGACACAAGTACGCCTAAACTATTATTCAAAATCTCAAAGACACACCTTAACTATACTAAGATAAACTCCTAGTAAACTCACTGAGTCAAAGTCACCGAGTAGAGAATTAATATGATTTTTTAAACCTAGTGTGACAAGACGATTTGGAGTGTATTTGAACAGATCAAAATAAGTTGAATCCATAAATAGGTTATTGTTTGTGGGGAAGTCACACAGATGGCCGTAGGGACAAAAAATATTCACAAACTCTCGTCAATATACATATATTAATAGGTTAAAATGAGATAAACTATAGGTCATAATAAACTTGCACAACTATTACAAAATTTTAATTTGTCTGTATTATAGCAATATATTGGGCAAGCGCTACTTGAGGTAAGTAAAAATTATCTCTACATATTTGCACCTACATATTTTTGCAATAATCTTGCAAGTCATTATTATATCAACCAACAAATGAATACGGATTGAGCAACAAAAATTTCAGCAAGGAAAAAATAGAATACTTCAGTTAATTTAAAGAGTCCAAGCAACTTTATGTCTTTAATTAGTTGTCAATATCTAAATCAAGGATATATTTAATTGATATTGAACAAAACAGGTTGATTAGAGGTACTTGGAGCAACTTTATATATGTCTTTAATAAACATAGAAAACTCTTTTGTGCTAAATAAACAATTTACTAATTTTATGATCAAATTATTAATGAAAAAAGGTCGTTAGTTTGTACATATACCTAATCCATTTTGCAAAGCAGATTTAATGTCCCTATTAAGTATGATTGATGTCATAAGGTGCATTTCTTTCCTATACCGGCCACACCAAAAGTACTTCCCCCAATTTCTTCCTTTTTAGCTCATTGTTTAATTTTTACGATAATCAATAATGTTTTCACTTATCCTTGTAATACCTTTGATGATTGTTTTTTATTCCATGTCACTAACATCTTTTCTTTACTTATGAGCTATGAAAGTTGATCGTTTCACTTAAGTTATGAGTGTTTGTGTATGTCTTATTGTATCTTTAGCAAGAATGTTAGTTCTGAATGTTTACTGAGGGTTGAATTAGTATATGATTGATAAACTTAAGTTTGATTTGACATTTTAGTCCAGTCAGCTAAATGCACATTTGTAAGCAGGATACCTAAGTCAATTTTTATATATTGACGGTTACTCTAATACACTCTATTAAGGCATCTATCGCACGCCAATCATTTCACTTATATGGTATTCATCTGCTAATGGTCTAGCATCAACTCAGTTATCTTTATATTTTTTGGTGTGTTAGTTTTTCGTTTTTTTCTACTGTCCTTCGTGATCAAATGACTATGCAAATCATTCAAAATTAACCATTGGTAATAGTATAAAATGTTGGTCATGTACTCACCATGGGTCATGCCTCTTTAGTATATATATACTAACAATCAATTAATCATCATCCATACAATAATTTCAAAAAGATAAACATGTACTATATCTTGAGCATTTATTGTGTGCTAATTAAAATGTAAAATCTTGGAGGATATAACAAGATTCCATTAAAAAATTTCGTTGCCATGAGAGAAAAAAAAATGTAACAAAATGCTTCAGCGTGAACGAGATATGTCCTTTAATTAAAAAAAAAAAATGAGAACGAAATATTGAAAAAAAAGTAGACAGACAATTAGACAGAAATTCTCTATTAACAATCACAGTATGTTGAGTCACTCTCATCCCAAAAACATAAACACAATCTCCCATTATAACCTGTCGTAGTTTCCAGAACTTATGAGCAACCAATTAGCTTTTGAGCAACAACTCCTTAATTTTGGATATCATTGTTTTGAAGTAGTTAGATTATCGAATGAGAAAAAATTTACAATGTCGATTTCTCTAAGGTCATCTAAAATCAGTGAGTGGAAAATAAAATGAAACATGAGTCTTATTAATCTAGATATTTGTATAGTATGATTTCTAACACTTCTATTTTATTTATCCCACTAGATTAGTTTCAATAAAAGTATAATTATAAATTTATTTTATTTTAATTTTGTTTTAGAATGATTCACAAACTCATTAAATAGATGGACATTAATGGAAACTCAAATTTCTTCCACTGGGTTGAATGAAAAGCAAACAAATTTTCATGTATTGCATTCGTTGGTCGGAAATTCCTATTTTCACTCCCATTAGAGAAATTTGCCTTGAAGTAAATCCATGAGACTCTAAAGTGAAGACAGAACATGAACCATCGGCCTTTTGTGATTATCGTAGACTCCTAGTATGCAATTAATTAAGGAGTCAAAACATCAAATTCTTTTGAACTTGGATGTAAAATTTACTTTAGTACTACAACTATATGGACATTTAAATACACTCTTAACAACTTTTAAGTAAATTAAATATCAATAGGCATGAAATCATCTGGTTCCTAGAATATGATGCCAATAGGAAAATTTGGAAGGTCTTTTGTAGAAAAAAATATTTATATAAAAGAAAACACCAAATCGATGCAAACTTCAGTAAATGAAATTATTGATCAAAGCCATATAACTATAATGCAATGCAACAAAATTCAATTCCAAATATTTCATCATGAAATGTAGTTGAGCTAGTTGCAATTTAAATATGTTCTCACCACGGCAAACAAAAGGCTAGTAGAACTAGTACACACAACCTAAAGGAATTTTTACAACACGTTAATCACTAGACTAAATCTTTAGCTAATTATGTCAAGTGATGTCAATACTTATATATAAAATATAAAATTAAAATTTAACCTCTATATATTACTTTTTCAACGAAGAGTGTCGCTTGACACCATTTAGGTAAGGATGGGTCCGCCCCTGTGTTAGGACCGAAATAAGCAGGTGTAATGCGGAAGCTAGCAAAGCAAACCTCGAAAGACCATGAGTAAGAAGACAAACGAGAAATGTACCAAAAGAGACAGATTTAACGTGGTTCGGTCAATCGACCTACGTCCACAAAGGAGATGAGAAATCCACTATAAATATGAGAGTACAAAATATAGAAAGAAACAACCTCAAACAATTCACTCGGAATACAAGGAGGTACACAAAATTCTCCTCCATAACCACAACTCTCAAAACCCTAGGACTGCATTGTGAATGCTAATTAAGTTAGAAGGAACAAGCCTATATTTATAAAGTCCTAAAACCTTTCTACAAGAAAAGGACAACTCAAAATATTAAAATATTTTCCTAAAAGGAAAACCTATTTATGGTAAGAAATCAGGGCAAATAAACCCCAACACCCTGCACGTTACATATGCACATGAATCTCTATATATGTTATTGATTTAAATAAAGTCAAAATAAGTAAAATAAAACTATGCTTCTGAGCAAATTTTGATTGTTCATCGTATGTTTAAATGTCACCTAATCAGACTTACAAAGCAAACATAAATTACACAAAAACATGGTTTATAGAAAGTATTAGGTGAGATACATTGCATTAAAAAGTGTAATTAGGTGAGATACACCGTTACATGTTTGTACCAAATAAAATCAAAGGAAGATAAAAATCTGAATTATATATGTTTCGGATTAAATTTTGACTATTCATCTTAATAGATACAAATGTTATTTTTAGTAAAATAAAAGATTGTGCTTAGGGGTGTTCACGGTTTGGATAAAAACCGATCCAAACCAAAAAACCAAACCAAACCGATAAAATAAAATCGATTTTATTTGGGTTTGGTTTGGTTTGGTTTTAGATTTTTGAAAACCGGTAGTATTTGGTTTGGTTATGGTTTTATTTGAAAAAACCGAAGAAATAACCGAACCGATGAATTATATACATGTATTTTATTAATATACGTACTTAATATATTGTTTTTATAAACAATTTTAAAGATCTTATATATGTTTTCATTAAAATTTCTTTATACTTTACTTATTGAAAGCACGAATACCCAAGGTGAAAACATTTATCTTATTGATTTCATGTATATGAGTGTCTATGACAATCTTTGTGGGACTGAAAATGTTATTGTCTCTTCCTTCTAGGCCAATATAGTGAATTTTAAAGCTTTATTGATAGTAAATTCAATAATCGAAAGTTCGGTAATTTAAGTCATTCTAACTATTTTTTGTTTTGAATGGATTTTTGTCACTTTTTTTTCACATTTTGAATGAAATGTTTCTTTTATTTTTGTGTATGGTTAATAACCGAATAACGGAACCAAATCAAACCGAAACCGATAACTACCAAACCGATAAATTTATATTATATTTGGTTTGGTTTGGTTTTGATAATTTTAAAACCGATTTAGTTGTTTGATTTTGATTTTGACCAATAACCGATCCAAACCAACCCGTGAACACCCCTAATTGTGCTACACCACTCTACATCCACATGCAACACACGTTTCGTGAAATTAATTTTACTAAACATGTAAAAAAAATAGAATACTCGAGTTAGTTTGAAGAGCCTGAGCAATATAAATAATAAGAATATCTTCGGTTACCAATTATTTCCAGCTTTAAATACAAAGCAGTTCGAGCCTCTTGTACTTGTGCTTCTTTCTTTTCAATTAATTGCTTATTCTCTGCGGTGTCTTTAATTTTTTTACTCTTTTTTTTTGCTTAAAACGGAGGAATTTTTTTTATGATAATTAAGGATTATCCATACGAAAGGGAACTGATCTGTATAAACAGTTCCATCAGCATCTCTTTCAAGAGTTTTAATAGTAAAGGAAGGAGATGCTATAAAAACATTTAATTTGTTTCTTAACGTAGCTGGATCCTTGGATTTCCTTCCGTGTTCTGCTAGAGTATCAACTAGTCCATTAGCCTCTCTCGGGGTATATTCCAACGCTGGATCATCCATCCGATGGAGTAATGACCTGCAATCAGTTCGAATATGTGAGTATAAAGCGAAATTTAAGAGAGGGGCACTAATTTATTCTTTTTCATCATATGTACTTTTATTAAAAATTTATTTTTCTAGCTATTTTAGATGCAAAGTTATTAAGTATTGTTTTATAATCAATTTGTTTTAATAATTCCCTTTCAAATGATAATATAGCTAATTCATTCAATCTATTTTTGAGACATTGTTGATCTTTAATAAGATCTAATCAATTTTAATTTCGGAAAAAAATCGGTTGAGGCAACGGTTACAGGAACTGTTAACATTATCCTATAAACAATATGTGTATTTGGACAAGAATCAAGTCTTTTTATTTGATTGAGTATTTTCATTACATCATTATCTTCTACTTGTATTATTTCTCTTTAACACTTTTAATTCAAAAAATAAATATAATCTAAACCATCAATATCAGAATAACTATTATGTGTTAAAGTAAGTTCAAGGATAAGACAATATTTTTTTTTAAAAAAATCATCATCCAGTAATCTCAATATTTTACCACTAAATAAGAAATCAAAAATACTTTTATATGCTTCAATAGGTTCAAATCTATTTTGAAGTGAAAAATAGTTTGATCTACTCGACATATATAAAGTAATCAACTCTAAAGATTCTTCAAGGGACTTAGTGATTTCGTTTTATCAAATTGTTTCTTACGAAAATCAGATTTATATTCATGTCATATGCAATTTTAGTAGAAATCATAGCACTAATAATACATATAATTTTATTTTTTTAAAAAAAAACAAAACATACATAAAATTGTTTTTTTTAAATGGGGGGCCCATGAGGCCCCAAGCGATGGCTTTATTAGTGGCCTAGGGGTTAAGACGACCCTGCGACTTTCTCTCATTTCNAGTGATTTCGTTTTATCAAATTGTTTCTTACGAAAATCAGATTTATATTCATGTCATATGCAATTTTAGTAGAAATCATAGCACTAATAATACATATAATTTTATTTTTTTAAAAAAAACAAAACATACATAAAATTGTTTTTTTAAAATGGGGGGCCCCATGAGGCCCCAAGCGATGGCTTTATTAGTGGCCTAGGGGTTAAGACGGCCCTGCGACTTTCTCTCATTTATGATCTTTTCCTTACACCCTCCCCTCCCCCAAATTTTTTTTATTATTTTCTTTTTTTAAAAAAAGTCGGAAGTTGAAAAAAAAGTTTCTCCTATAAACACTTTTTAGAAGTTTGACTAAACGGACGAAAGTTATACTATGATACAAACAAAAGTACTTTTCTAATGAGTAATTTTCATATGCTCCAAGCTCGCTGCAAATGTTTTTGCAAGATGTGCAAAAATAAAAACAAATGTTATATGCTTTTTTTAAAATTTCAATAAAGACAAATACAAGGGAAAAATTCAAGTAAAAATTGTATAGGTAGAGACAAACCAGCAACAGAATCCAATCAAGTCGCCCTACTAAAAAAAATGTAATTTATCAGTTTGCGGCCATGAGCGTTAACCAATATGAGTGTGGATTTGTCATAGAAATATGTGGGCAAGGAAGGGATACCGATATACTCTGCGTTTCCAAATTGAAATTATAGAGATAACGGCCCTTAGTGAAGTAGATAGATTCTTTTTTAAGATTTGTACCTCTAGTACAACAAGTTGTTACTCTAGAATAAGGACCTTTTCCTCCAGAATAAGGACCTAAGAAAATTGCAGTTTCACCAATGCTTTTCACCTCTTCCCACACTTGATTTACAAAATCAAACCGGAATACTATAATTTTGTAAACATCCTGAAGCTTTCTTCCGTAGAACAAGATGTAAACGTATAACAGCTCGTCTTCAGATTGAATGAGGTAATTCTCAAAGCGTGGCATGTCTAAGTGTTCTGTGAAGTAAGTATATGGAGGTTGGTTAGTCATTGGTGTAGCTGATATTGTTCCTGATGAATCATCTACATCCAAATGGAGTAGAATACTTGTCTGCATTGTTAATACATAAAAATCTCCTTTGAATACTGTCCATCCCAAAAATACGTTATCTCCAATAATTGATTTCAGATCTTGCTTATGAAATTCTTCATCATAACCTGGCTTGCACAAGTAAAGTGCAGGCAGAGGCGCAGTCTCATCATCATCATCGAGATTGTCATCGTTTGCAACATCATCGAGATTCTCATTGTCTATGTCATCATCATTAGAATCTGTGTCGTCATCATCATAGGGATTCTCATCATCAGTGGAATCCGTGTCATCGTCATCATCATCTTCGGGATTCTCATTGTCCGTGTCATCATCATTGGTATCTGTGTAATCATCATCGGGATTCTCATTGCCATTGGTATCTATGTCATCATCGGGAGGAGTAGTCTCATTGTGTACGTCATCATTAGAATTCTCATCCTCGTCATCATCAGGAGGAGTTGTCTCATTAATTAGGAAGAGAACGCGACATTGAGGATCATTGGGTGGTGCAGACAAGAGACACAAAAGATTGTGGTTATAAGGAAGTGGTGGGAGCTGAATTTTGTCGTTTGAAATAGTATTCCAAAGATAACAATCAGTAGAATCAAAGTCTTCTAACACAAGCCACTCTTGAGCAGAAGCACGTATTGTTGTGTTTCCAAACTCGTGTATACTTCTTTCATAACATCGATCTTCTGATATGCTGAAAAAAGTTTGTGTTTTACCTGACGGACATATAACAAGCCAAGGGTGTGGTTGTAAAGGAAGAGGTGATTTTTGGTTCTTGTTCTCTTCCGATCTCATCATCATGAGTTCTACAGAATTCAACAACTTAGCCTAGATACAAATTACAAACTAAAGTTTAGCTAGTATGTCTAACGTGTAGTTAAAATAATCAACTTCAAATTAAATATAACAACAATAATAAGGAAAAGGAATTAGAGTTGCTCTAGGCCCACGAAATTTGTTTTCCTTTCCTTTCTCGTAAATAATTGGGATTTCCATAAATAAATAAAATAATTGGGATTTCCATAACTAAATTATGGTAAAAAAACAGTTACAATTCTATTTCTATTAAAATAGGGTAATAACAAGTCCTTTTTCCGATACAATTAATAGTAATTTCCACACTTTTTAATCTCTCAACTTCGAAGCAAAATTTTCTTATTCTAAATAATGGAGGAGACACATTATGATAAATTGTGGTCACATGGTATTCCATCAGACATACTCGGATTAATATCATCACGTCTTGTTGCTGCTGAATATTTTGTTTTTCATGCCGTTTGTAAACATTGGCGCTACGCTCCCTTAACACCTCCTTCTCTTCCACCTCGTTTGATGACATGTTCACCAACACCTCGTTTGATGACCTTGCGGGGAGAGACAGGCATTGTAGAATTCTTTGATCCACTGTACAATGTCATAACTATCCAAAAGATGGATATTCCAAAATTAAGGGGTGCCCGAATTCGGAGCTCAAAAGCTAATTGGTTGCTCATGAGTAGTGGCAGCCGCGGCATGTTCTTTTTCAATCCTATTAGCAATGACATAATTGAACTCCCTGATCTACTAGAGGAGCACGAAAATTCTTGCTCTGCTTGGACATTTTCATGTCCTCCTGACTCCTCATCATCAGATTGTTTTGTTGTTGGTTTTGAAACCGGTATTTATGTCCCAGCTGTATATATCATCAAAGTTGGAGATACTGAATGGACGCATCACTACTTCTTTAACGCAGGAGTGTTTGCTACATCAGATTGCAATAATCCGTTATTTTTCAAAAACAATACTATCTACTTACTGGGAGATAAAGGTAATTTGGGAACACTATGTATCAAGGGAAACTCAGCAACACAGAGACCTAATTGGAAATTTTATGGGAGACATTTTCCGAGTTCAAAACAAACATCAATTCGAAAGGCATACACAGCCGAAGACATAGATAATGGAGGAATGTTAGTTGTGTTTTTAAGTCGTGAAGATTGGGATGTAGAGGTTTGGAGATACAAACTGAAAGGAAAAGCGTTGGAGAGGGAACAACTAACAAGTTTGGACAATAATAAAACATTGTTTGTGAGCTCTGGAGGATCGTATTTGAGAACATGTGTTGCACAGGGTCTAGGAAACAAGATATACTTCCCAATGTTTCACGACAACAATAAGGGCAAGGGCGTTTTTTATTGTTTGGCTAATCGCAAATATTACTCTTTCGATTACTCTGCCATCAAAGCTTACTCAAGTTCTAATATTTTTAACTTAGNGAACACTATGTATCAAGGGAAACTCAGCAACACAGAGACCTAATTGGAAATTTTATGGGAGACATTTTCCGAGTTCAAAACAAACATCAATTCGAAAAGCATACACAGCCGACGTAGATAATGGAGGAATGTTAGTTGTGTTTTTAAGTCGTGAAGAATGGGATGTAGAGGTTTGGAGATACAAACTGAAAGGAAAAGTGTTGGAGAGGGAACAACTAACAAGTTTGGACAATAATAAAACATTGTTTGTGAGCTCTGGAGGATCGTATTTGAGAACATGTGTTGCGCAGGGTCTAGGAAACAAGATATACTTCCCAATGTTTCACGACAACAACAAGGGTGTTTTCTATTGTTTGGCCAATCACAAATATTACTCTTTCGATTACTCTGTCATCAAAGTTTACTCAAGTTCAAATATTTTTAACTTAATTCAACCAAGGTCCTGCATTTGGATCGAACAAGAGGATGATTAGTCATTTTCTTATATATTTTTTCATTAGTTAGCCATGTTTGAGGCTTGAAACTTGATATTTGCCTATTATCAATGCCTCTAACGATAAGAAAAATTTCTCTCTCTATATAAATATATATAATTATTTATTTTTTGAAAAAATTCTCTATATATTGTGTACATATTTTGCCTATTAGGAAAAAGCAACTATTATTTATACAGTGTTTACACATTTTGTAAATGGATGTGAAACGTATTGTGCAGGATGAACATGTCAGCATTAATTATTATCAATGCTAGTTACTAAATGCTCGAACTAGTCATTTATCTATATTTGTACGGGTAATATTTATTTAAATACGATTTTGCATAATTAGATCTTATTTAGCGTTTAATTAGTTTTGGGGACTTAAAATTTTGTCTGTTGAGGATCCAAGCTGTCATAGCTGTTTTCAACCGATATTAATTAAAGGAAAATTTTTAAAAATATACAATTAGCTAACTTATATTATAAAAAATGAAAAATTATCTAATTATACAATCTTTTTTCACTATATTTTCTAAAATTTCTTACCATTTGAAAAAAATACAAAAATTCTTATTTTTCCCGCCCTCTATGGTGGATCATCATCATAGGGATTCTCATCATCATTGGGATTGTCATTGTTTGCGTCATCATCACTGGGATCCGTGTCGTCGTCATCATCATCATCATCTGGATTGTCATCGGCATCATCATCTTCGGGATTCTCATTGTCCGTGTCATCATCATTGGTATCTGTGTAATCATCGGGATTCTCATTGTCATTGATATCTATGTCATCATCGGGATTGTCATTGTGTACGTCATCATTAGAATTCTCATCCTCCTCATCATCATCAGGAGGAGTAATCTCATGAATTAGGAAGAGAGCGCGTCATCAGGAGGAGTAGTCTCATGAATTAGGAAGAAAACGCGACATTGAGGATCATTGGGTGGTGCAGACAAGAGACACTCAAGATTGTCATTATAAGAAAGTGGTGGGAGCTGAATTTTGTTGTTTGAAATAGGATTCCAAAGGTAACAATCAGTAGAATCAAAGTCTTCTAACACGAGCCATTCTTGAGCAGAAGCACGTATTATTGCGTTACAAAGCTCATGTATACTTCTTTTATAAAATCGATCTTCTGATATGTTGAAAAAAGTTTGTGTTTTTCTTGACGGACATATAACAAACCAAGGGTATGGTTGTGAAAAGGGGTGGTCCATCGTATTCCGAGTTTTCCTTCTTCTTCTCTTCCAACCTCATCTCCTCTAACAGATTGCCAACATACAAATTACAAATTAAATAGTAGTATCGCCTAATGTGTAGTTAAAAGAATCAACTTCAAATTAAATATAACAATAATAATGAGTTCAAATACGATAAGGAAAAGGAATTAGAGTAGCCTCTATAGGACAAGCAAATTAAATAATTGGGATTTTCATAAATAAATAGTATAACTTACATAAACTCCATAGTGTAAAACTTAAATTATATTTTATCCCTAATTTTTTCTACTTTACAAAAATCCATTAAAATAAAAGTCATTTGGATACATAAGTTTCGTTTGGATACATCATGTGTGATACATTGCAAAAGCTGGCAGTTGCACCTAATAAGGGAAATAGTTGGCTGTTGCGCTTTATTAGGAAAATTAATCTAAAATTGATTCTAAATTCCACGATTCAAGCATAAGTGATTGCTATCAATCCATCTCAATCTTTACAGATTCACATCTTTCAAAATTCAAATTTCCATCATCTCCATCAAGCCGCCATTGCAGTCCAAATCATGAAGAATTCAAATTACTCGACAAAATTGGCTGATACAATATGAATATATTGATTTTGTTGAGAGATTCAAGAATTTAGGTGAGCGGGATTGTAACACCCCGTATCTGAAAATAGACCAGATTACAAATTTATGGTATTGCAGGTGGCACTCACGACACCATCCACGGACCGTAGATGGACTCACGGTCCGTCCTGCAGGTCCGTGGCAGAAAACTTTCCCAGAACTCAGTCAAAAAAATTGGCTAAGTGTTGACCCACGGCCGGACTTACGGTCCGTAAGTCAGGTCACGGACCGTAGTTCGTGTCCGTGGTTCGATGCCCCAAAAGCCCAGCTTCAGTCCTGATTGACGGTTGACCAGCACGGACCGTCAATCGATCCACGGTCCGTAGGTCTAACCGTAAGTTAGGGTCAACAGCTAGTTAGCTGAAAATTCTGATGGGTCAACTTCAGATGGTCATAACTTTTAGCAAAAAAGGAATTAGGTGCCCCATGACCTATTGTTAGATAGATAATTGAATTATCTTTCCAACACCACCGAGTTTACTAAATTCCGACCTCCGAGTAAAAAGTTATGCTCGGTTTAGTGAAGGCCTGTCGAGCAGGCTTGACTTACGGACGCAATCTACGGACCGTAGATTGACCTACGGCCCGTAGGTCCAATCCGTAGGTCACTCCGACAGCAGTTAATTCAGGGGTCTTTTGGTCTTTTCCTATTTCGTTTAACCCCTAAGATACGTCGTTTAGACCCTAAATCATGAGGTTTTAATTAGTTTAAGCCTAGAAACATAACTAGAACTTACCTAAGTCAAATTCATTAATCAAAACTTAGAAAATTAGAAGCAAGAGAGGAGAAAAAGGTCAAGAACCCTAGTTCAAGAACGCAGCGAGGTTTCTTCAGTTCCAGCCCCGAAATCGAAAGATTTCTCCGTGGAATTCGTCACCAGGTATGTGGGATTTCACTAGTGGGTTCCTTTCGCCCATTAGGTCCCTAGAATTCAGTCAGATTCTTGATTCCATGATTATGAACAGACCTAGGGTTTCTAGAATTACAGCAGATCATCATGAATTAGTTATTTAAATGTTCCAAATCAGATTATCATGTTATTGCTCAGTTTATCGCATGAATTTCAGAACCCTAGCTATGTATTTCTTTAGTTCTTGAATTACACATGCTAGGTCAGATATTTCAGTATTCAGTTTTACATGCCTCAGTTTATGAATGCATCATTATCAGATTAATTGTTGCATTCTCAGTTTGCATGTTCAGTTTCGAGCTATCCAGTATTTACAGAAATTCAGTCATAACCAGTTAACCACTTAATTCATTGGGAGTAGCATAATACCGAGTTGGACTAGGGTTTCAGCGTACCCATATAGTCCCAGAACTACGAGCCACGTAGGTGTAAGTCCCCTCTGTGGGCAACATCAGTTTAGTGATCACGCCAGCATGCCTCTATACCTCTGGCAGGGTATATTGGGTCCTCTCGATGGGGCGTATACATCGGACTCCACATTTAGCTCATGTGGTTTTATGTCGGTTATTAGTAGCTCCCACAGTTCAGTCAGACTCTATTGCATTGACCATATTTCAGTACAGTCAGTATTCAGTCTCAGCATGTTATAAATTTGGTCATTGCATTCAGTTAGCTCAGTATTCAGTATTTTCAGTATCTATATCATGGTCAGATTATATCATTGCTTTATTGCTTTGTTTAGTTATATGTTATTTCAGCTTTACTCTATCCTGCATGCTCAGTACCTTTCAAGTACTGACGCATACGTGCGCTACATCTTCTCGTGATGTAGGTTCAGGTTCTCAGCATCCAGATCACGCTTAGATCGGTTCCCGATCTTCAGTTCAGCAGCATCAGTGGTGAGTCCTCATTCTTCGAGGACTAGTGACATGTTTATCTTTATCGGTTTTAGTCTTTAGTTTCAATTTTGCTAGATCTAGTTGGGGCATGTCCCAACATTTCTAGTCAGTTTAGAGGCTTATTTCAGACATAGATAGATTCAGCTTAGTATTGAGTTAATAACTTCTTTGTATTAAACTCATCAGTTTTCATATATCTCAGTTATAGTATATGGGTATTCCCCATCTTCCAGATTTATTTATGATTTAGCTTCCGCACAGTTTCTATTATTCAGATTATATTTAGTATGCTCATGATCATGCCAACAGGGTTAGCTTGGGATCACTTGTGGTCCTAGGTCCCGTGTCCGCGTCTCGGGGGTAGCTCGGGGCGTGACAGGGATGAGTTATGAAGGTTACAAAAGTGATGAAATTGTTGTTGGGCAATCGATTTCATTTATGAATCTTAAAGCCGTCATTTCAGTCGAGTTGGAGATCGGTGAGATCATGTAAAACTTGGAAATTAGATATATCGTAGAAGGTAATACTCATCTCCATTGAAAATTAAGAACTACATGAGTGTAAAACTGTATTAAAGATGAAAAAAACGAGCCTGAATTTGCAATATATAAGTCAGGGATACATTGTAAATTTTGATGTATCAAACATCTGATAATGTATCATAGAATTAAATTTCTTGTTGATTCTTGTTAGTATTAAGAATATTTTCATATGTGAGTTAGAGTTTTGAAACATCCTCCATTTCTTGTTGATTCTTGATAGCATCATCAATTTGAATTTGTAGTTTTAGAACAAACAATTGTAGCAAATATATTAATGAGTACCGTTAAATTAGTAACTTGCAGTGTATCTTATGTGTGTTCTGATGCATTCTAGTAAATTTTGTGTATCTGAGACACATTGAATAATACATCTTTTGAATGATACACCAATGAACATTATTTTTGTATCAATAATTTCACAAAATTACAACAACTCCACACATGATACAAAAATGCCCACCAATTGAACATGATACAAAAATTGTCCAATTCTTAAACATGATACAAAGAAAGGAGCACAGTTAACTTAGTAAATTGTCATTTATCTTATGTTTGACACATGATACAAAAATGCCTACCAGTTGAACATGATACAAAAATTGTCCAATCTTAAACATGATACAAAGAAAGGAGTACAATTAACTTAGTAAATTGTCATTTATCTTATGCTTGTATTTGATACATTTTAGCAAACTTTTGTATTAGATGCATACTGAAAAAATACATGTTTTGAATGATACACTATCGAACATTATTTTTGTATCAATAATTTCAGAAATTTTGACCCCTTTTTTTGATGGTTTTAACTTTTAACAACCTTTGCTTTCCAGGTTGAAGAAGAAAAAAATTGAAAACAAATTATGAACCCAATCTCCAGTAGCAACACAAGTTTAGCTATCACATTCCGATCTGAATTGGCGTCGATAGCATGAACCCAATCTCCGATAGCAGCATAGATTTGGTTGTTGAATTTCAATATAAACTGGCGTCGGTATTCATTGACACAATACTATGGTTGCTCAAAAGAGGGGATATGAGCAGCTAAAGTTTTGAGAGAAATTGTTTTGACAGGAAAGAGACTGATTTCAAATTTCAAACTAATGGAGCAATTAACTGAAAAGATCATGGAAATAAAAATTGGGAGAGATTTGTGGAGTGAAAATAGAAAGTGATAAATGTGGGTTTGGGGAGTGGGGAGTTATGTATCCAGAATTTTGATTTTGGGAGTAAAATAAGGGATTTTGGAAATTTTTAGAAATGATAGGGAATAATGAAAATTATGGAACATAAAGTTGTGTATATAGGTAATTAATGGTAAACAAACAGTTACACGCACCTAATTCTAGTTCTACTTAAAAAGGGTAATAACGAGTTATTTTTGAGATTCTATTAATAGTAATTTTCACAATAATTGAATCTCTCAAGTTCAAAGCAAAATTTTCTTATTGTGAATAATAACAAATTGTATTTCATCCGACATATTCGGATTAATACCAAAGTGGGGATGTTTTTCACACCTCTATTTTTTATTTATTTCCAGTCAGATGGAACAACAATTTCAGTTCATTTTTCAAACAAAATAGCATGAATTGGATGTCTTTGTTATCCCTTTTGGCAATTAGTTCTTGCTCTAAGTTCCAACCTCGTTTAAAGCCTTGTTTATTCCTCGATCGGTTCTTTTGATAAACACAAAGGCTTTTTGGATCCTATTCATCAGACCTGTCACCCAAATCTATCTCATCCATCAGCAATTGTTTTAGATAGTTTCGCTAAGTCTTCTCACTTCCCAATCCATATCACACGTTATGGAGGAGCTTCACCTAATATTCGTTTTGATGAATACAATATTTGAGTCTCATATCAAGAATTACAAACGATTTAAATATAACTATTCAACTTGTAAAGAATAATTTGGTAATTCAACTTTTAACAATTTTTTGCATAGGTTGGTTTAAAAATTACAACAAAATGTGTGATGAATTATTTTTAATAGTACTTGAAGGTTGAAATAAATAAGAACTAATCTATTTACGTGACATAACAGAAATAACAGTATTACTCCCTTCATCTAGACAAGGAACTTATAGGGGGTATTCACTTGTTTCTTTGTTTATTTA
>NW_026029359.1:0-316 GCF_019186545.1 Solanum stenotomum | reverse complement strand
GTGCTAGAACCACGGGACTCGAGAGGTGTCTAACACCTTCCCCTTGGTCAACAGAATTCCTTACCCGAATTTTCAGTTCGCAGACCAATAAAAATAAAGAGTCAAATTTCCTTTTGATTAGGGGTTTAAATAATAGGATGACTTGGAACACCAAAACTCAATTCCAAGTGGCGACTCTGAATAATAAAATAATCACTTTTCAAAATGTCACTTTAATTGGAGAAACTCTTTTTTCTTTCAAAACATACTTAAATTAATTTTGAGGGAAAATAAAGAGGGTGTGACAGATGGCGACTCCGCTAGGGATAACCAGAAT
>NW_026029358.1:0-699 GCF_019186545.1 Solanum stenotomum | reverse complement strand
TCTTTTGCATTATCCTTGGAACAATGTACTAGGAGGCTTAATTACATTGATTATGCCGTTTCTGACATTTTCATTTGGTGCACATTATTGTGCCATTGTGCAACTCTACATTCTGCCCGTTAGTGGCATTCTTCATTCTGCCCGTTAGTGCCATTGGATGCACTCACTTTATTTCACACTTTATTCCCCATTATTCTTTGTAACCTATGTAACTCCTAAGACCATTATCTTCACTATTTACTACCCCATTATCTTCCTATTCATTGCTAGGAAGACTTCTTGTAGTATAAATAGTGGTGGTCTTCATTTGATTTATTACACACAACATACAAGAAAAATATAGAGTGAAAGAGTTAGTCAAAAAGAGAGTTCTTATTAGTTGAAGGGAGGTGTTCTTTTTGTGGAGCTTTGGACTCAACTCTTGTCCAGAGTTGTTGAGTTATATTTTGTGATTAGGCTGTTGTATCCTGGAGGGGACAAGTTAAGAAGGACTACTGTTGGACCGGTGAAAACATTTGCTGCAGTGGACTTGAATCTCCTTAAAGAGAGCGAAATATCCGCGCCTCAGCCTAAAGAGATTTATTTTCTTCATATTTATTTTCAATTGTAATCTTGTATTTTTATTATCTTGTAAATTTTTCACTAACAATTTTAAGGAGATTCAATCATGGCTACAATTGAAAAAACCGCGGATGTCAA
>NW_026029357.1:0-386 GCF_019186545.1 Solanum stenotomum | reverse complement strand
ACTCATTATTGGATGCTTCCTCGGCGATCTAGGGTATATGAGGGTCGGACTAAAATGATTATTTATGGTAATCGGTTTGGTGATATTTCCCGCGACGTATGGTTGGATATTGATTCTTAGCTACAGTACCCGGTTAAAGTCCGTGGTCTAGCTTACTCATTATTGGATACTTCCTCGGCGATTTGGGGTATACGAAGGTCGGACTAAAATGATTATTTATGGTAATCGATTTGGTGATATTTCTCGCGACGCATGGTTGGTTATTGATTCTTAGCTACAGTACCCGGTTAGAGTCCGTGGTCCAGCTTACTTATGTCCAGGCTTAGCTACAGTACCCGGTTAGAGTCCGTGGTCCAGATTACCTGTGATCTGGTTTTAGCTACAGT
>NW_026029356.1:0-386 GCF_019186545.1 Solanum stenotomum | reverse complement strand
CCTAAATACAAAACCCTAAACCCTAAACCTTAAACCCTAACCCCTAAATCCCTAAACGCTAAACCCTAAACCCTAAAACCTAAACCCAAAACCTTAAAGCCATAACCATAATCCCTAAAAGTTAAATCTTAAACTCTAAACTAGAAACCTTAAACCTTCAACCCTAACCTAAACTATAAATCCTAAACCTTAAATCCTAAACCCTAAACCCTAAATCCTAAACCCTAAACCTTAAACCCTGAACCATCAACCTTAACTCCTAAAAATGAAACCCAAAACACTAGACCCTATACCCTAAACCCTAAAGTCTAAACCCAAAACCCTAAAGCATAAACTCGAAACCTTAAACCCTAAATCATACAGACTAACCCGGAACCCTAAATCCT
>NW_026029355.1:0-449 GCF_019186545.1 Solanum stenotomum | reverse complement strand
TATGAAAGAGCACCATTTCTTAGTTTTGTCGATTCAAGTCTTGGCTAGAATTCCTCTTTTAGCATTTATAGAAAGGGCACCATTACTTAGTTTTGCCTACTTCACACATTTATGCATTCAAGACTTTAAGTAACAAGGAGGGACACTTTAGTCTACCAACCAAGTCACAACATTTTCATTTAAGGATACTTCATAATCCAACATCATTTCATAAATACATCATGAGAAGTCATACTTCAACTCACAATGCTATCCACTTTACATAGGATCATCACAAGATCACATAAAACTCATTCACATCATACCTTCACATATAGCTTCACATACAACTCATTCACATCATACCTTCACATATAGCTTCACATAAAGCTCATTCTCATCATACCTTCACATATAGCTTCACATAAAGCTCATTCTCATCAACCTTCACATATAGCTTCACATAAAAC
>NW_026029354.1:0-386 GCF_019186545.1 Solanum stenotomum | reverse complement strand
CTAAGTCTAACGACTATTATGTGAAAGCTCCCTTATGTGCTTGAATGTCTCCAAAAATGGTTTCTTAAAGAATGTTGGCCTATTGATGTTATGTTGTAAAGGAAATGTCCTTATCTAAGGTAATCTTGAGGAACACTTAAGTGTGCTTGAAGAGGTTGTATGGGCGGTCACTTCTTGTCTTACTCAAGTGTGTCTTAAGGTTATATTAGGTAGAGGTCCTATGGTAATGAAATGGCATGTGTTCCTTTAAAGTTAAGCATGGGTTGTATATGAATATATGTTGAGTATGTATACGGCTGGCTATGGTTTTATATGTGAACATTGACTTAGTATGTTATATTGTAATGGTAAATTTCCGTATCTTTGGTAACCCTTAGGAACACTTA
>NW_026029353.1:0-1646 GCF_019186545.1 Solanum stenotomum | reverse complement strand
ATCAGAATAGTAGGGCACCAGGCTCTAAATCTCAGGGAAGTGTTTCAGGAAATAGGACCTACCCAACTTGTCCAAAGTGTGGTAAGAACCATCCAGGCGAGTGTCTTGCAGGCAAGGAAGGATGTTTTGGGTGTGGCCAGTCTGGTCATAGGGTGAAGAATTGCCCTTTTGCAAGGAAGGGGCAAGAAGGTAATAATACTAGGGCTCAGTCTACAACTCCACCAGTACCGACAGGTCGCCCAACTCAGCAAGGTAACTCTTCTGGTACAGGTGGCGGACAACGCCCAAACAAGCTCTATGCTCTCCAGGCTCACCAGGACCAGGAAGATTCTCCTGATGTAATCACTGGTACGTTACGAGTCTTTGATCTTGATGTTTATGCATTGTTAGATCCAGGGGCTACTTTGTCTTTTGTAACTCCTTATATAGCAGTCCAATTCAGTGTTAGTCCAGAAACTTTTTTAGAACCCTTCTCAGTCTCTACTCCAATCAGTGACTCAGTTATAGCTAGACGGGTATACAGAAATTGCCCTGTCACAGTTTCTCAGAAAGTCACCTCAGCAGATCTTTTAGAGTTAGAAATAGTAGACTTCGATATCATTCTAGGCATGGATTGGTTTCAGTTGTGTCATGCCTCAGTCGATTGTAGAA
The DNA here is from genome assembly GCF_019186545.1 of Solanum stenotomum. Lineage (NCBI taxonomy): Eukaryota > Viridiplantae > Streptophyta > Magnoliopsida > Solanales > Solanaceae > Solanum > Solanum stenotomum. The sequence continues at coordinate 995 of NW_026029353.1, read as the reverse complement.
TTCGGGTTGTTCAGTTCCAATTTCCAAATGAGCCAGTCTTAGAATAGAAGGGTAGTAGCTCAGTACCTATATGTTGATTATATCTTCCCTTGAGGCCAGAAAGAGGTGAATCTAGAGGGTGGTGTAGCACATATTGAGGAAAAAAAAGAAGGAAGTAGAAAAAGATGTTCATCGTCTTGCTCTCTTAGGAGTTAGTCTTACTGACACATCAGATGGTGGTGTGATAGTCTAGAATAGATTAGAATCTTCTTTGGTAGTGAAAGTTAAGGAAAAGCAAGACAACGAACCGATATTACTTGAACTCAAGGGTGCAGACCATCAACAAAGAGTGGAGGTTTATCTCCCAAGGGGGAGATGGTGTGCTTCGCTACCAGGGTCGATTATGTGTTCCTAATGTGGGCGAGTTGAGACAACATATTCTTGCAGAGGCCCATAACTCCAGATATTTTATCCATCCAGGCGCCACTAAGTTGTACCGCGATCTGCGGGAACTCTATTGGTGGAATGGTATGAAAAGAGATATAGTAGATTTTGTGGCTAAGTGCCCAAATTGCCAGCAAGTCAAGGTAGAACATCAGAAACCAGGAGGTATGACTCAAGAGATTGACATTCCTACTTGGAAGTGGGAAGTGATCAACATGGACTTCATCACAGTTTTACCTCGTATTCGCAGACAACATGACTCCATTTGGGTGATTGTTGATAGGGTTACTAAGTCTTCTCGCTTTTTGGCGGTCAAGACTATAGATTCGGCGGAGGATTACGCCAAGCTTTACATTAATGAGATTGTGAGGTTGCATGGAGTTCCCTTATATATCATCTCAGATAGAGGTCCTCAGTTTACATCTCATTTCTAGAAGTCATTTCAGAAAGGTCTTGGTACTCAGGTTAATCTTAGCACAACATTTCATCCACAGACGGATGGTCAGGCAGAGCGTACCATTCAGACCTTAGAGGACATGTTGAAAGCTTGTGTGATCGACTTCAAGGATAGT
>NW_026029352.1:0-1041 GCF_019186545.1 Solanum stenotomum | reverse complement strand
GGGGGTATGAGACTTCACTTATACATTGCATAAGTAGACTTGTAAAGGGGTTATGGTGTGGGTTCCTTATGCTATGAAGACATATGAATTTATGTATGCTTGATATGGATTGTTTATGAGTGCTGGCTATGGATAAGGTCAACGTATGTTATGCATGATCATGGTGGCCAAGAAGTGATACTTAGTGTAGATAGGATTATGGGATCCTATCTATGCTTTGCACAAGTAGAGCTTAAGGTTGCTTATGTGATAGTTCTAATATGATGATAGGATCTTGGTATGTGACTATGTATGTGAATTATGTCTTGTGAAGGTTGTAATATGTATTATGTGGTGTTGGAGACTATGTTTGTGATTATGATGATATCCTTTATGTTATGATGAATTGTCCATGGTTTGTCTCACGAACTACATTCTCCAACTATTTCAAATATGATATTCAAAAGTGGCATATAGCATGGTTTCAAACAAAATGTCCCTTTTATGTTTTAAGGATTTTTTATGTATGGCTTTCATACTTAGTACATTTTGTGCAAACCCCATCTTTCTACATTTTCTATAAGTGTAGGCTTTGGAGATATTGGATTCCATCCTCGTGGCTAGGACCTTAGTAGATCAAGAAGAAAAAGATTGGTGAGTCCTCATAGTATTCGAGGGCTTGACCATATGTCCTTTATGTCTTTCTTTAACGTTTTAGACTTTTTATAAGGGCCGTGTCCCTAAGATTGTATTCAAAAGTTTTAATTCAAATGTTATAGATGGTTTCAGACATAGTGTCATAGACTCTCTCTTATTATTTGAAAGACTTCGATTGTAAAGAAAGTTTTAAATTTTTTGCATTTTTCCCTATGTTCTTATGTAATGATATGCTAAGGGCTTGTATGAGACCCCTTCAGGGTCAATTACGCCGTATTACGTCTAGGGGTACCCCTAGGTCGTGACATGAACATAGTCACGCTCTCTCTAAGGTTACCTTATCTGGAACGAAAAAAATATAGGCATGAAGTAAGACTATGAATACCATGCCTGAGGTAGTATGCC
>NW_026029351.1:0-820 GCF_019186545.1 Solanum stenotomum | reverse complement strand
ACATGCATGAGAAAGCATGGAAGGAATAAGAAAACTTGGCGCTCTTGGCGCTCTGAGAGGCGCGGAGCGCCAGACCCAAAACGTCAGAGAAGGCCTGCTGGCGTACTGAGAGGCGTGGCGCCCCAAGGGGAAAACCTTAGAGCCCTTTTTGGGGCGCGCTGGTAAGCGCGACGCGCCAACCCCCTTGCCCAGAAGCTCGACTTTTCTCCCCCTTTTCCTCAACTCTAAACCATCCTTACTTCAAAGGATCTAACCCCAAACACTAAGGATCATCATATCCCTCAACATACCATGGATTACAACTCAAAACACAACCCAATCATGTCTCACAACCAACAACAACTTCAACAACACAACTAACAACTTCAACAACAACTAACAATTCCAATCTTTCCTCAAATCATAAAATGAGCTTGGTGTGTGGGGGAAAGGATCAACCCACACTAAGAACTCACATACCTTGATAGGGATCACCCCCGACGGAAACTTGTTGATCTCCTCTTCTTCTCTTCTTCTTCTCCTTCTTCTCTTCTTCTTCTCTTCTTCACTCTCAAGAACCCTAACTTTCTCTCTTTAAAATGGAATAAAAATGATCCAAAGATCAGCCCTATACAACAATATAATCCTAAAAGACTTGGCTAGGGAAAAGACTAAAATGCCCTTAATTTTCCGGACGGATTCCCTGCCAACTGTCCAACTTTCAATGGCCATAACTCGCTCATACGAACTCGGAATCGAGCAAACATGGTGGCGTTGGAAAGGTCATTCCATAAGTTTCACAACCATAACTAGAACTACTCCTAACTCATCCTGAGCTGGA
>NW_026029350.1:0-379 GCF_019186545.1 Solanum stenotomum | reverse complement strand
GTGTTGAAAGCAGGCTGAAATATTCCAAATGTTGGGAATGAACAATTTATATAAGGCATTAAAGAAGCATGTGCAAGGCACGTGAACTTAATGTATTTGAATTCAAAATGTAATGTGACTGTTATAATATAATTGTTGGGACATAGTTATATTTGAGTATATCTGGCAATGACATGTGTTGGACACTTGGTAGATGTAACTGTTTTTGTAACTGCCTGTACTTGCTTTTGTGCAAATTTTGAATGGGGCTGAAATTCGTCTAACGCATTCAGAGAGTGTTATGTGCCTTAGAAAAATTCATGAGACTTTGACATTAGTATAGGTTCAGATTGTTCCCTTATGTTGTTGTGTATGTGTTTGTCAACAAAAAAGTGAGACA
>NW_026029349.1:1791-2724 GCF_019186545.1 Solanum stenotomum | reverse complement strand
GGTCATAAGGCTACTGAATGTAGGGGTCTCAAAAAGGACAAGAAGAAGGATCAAGCAAATTTGGTTGAATCCAAAGGAGAGATGGACGATCTTTGTGCAATGCTTTCAGAATGCAACTTGGTTGGAAATCCAAGAGAATGGTGGATAAATTTTGGTGCCTCATGCCATGTTTGTGCCAACAAAGAATTATTTTCATCATATACTCCAGCACCTACAGACGAGAAGTTGTTTATGGCAAATTCCGCTGTTGCAAAGGTGGAAGGAACTGGCAAGATCCTCCTAAAGATGACATCAGGCAAGGTGGTGACTTTGAACAGGGTCTCGTATGTTCCGGAATTGCGAAAGAACCTAGTTCTATACCAGTTCTGACTAAGAATGGATTCAAATGTGTATTTGTTTCTGATAAAGTTATAGTAAGTAAGAATGAGATGTATGTAGGAAAAGGTTACCTCACTGAGGGCCTTTTTAAACTCAATGTAATTGCAGTTGATATGAATAAAGATTTTGCTTCTTCTTACTTGCTCGAGTCTAAATGTTTATGGCATGAACGTTTAGGACACGTTAATAACAAAACCTTGCGAAAACTGATTAACTTAAATGTTTTGCCTAAATTTGAGTGCAATAAATCAAAATGTCAAGTTTGCATTGAATCTAAGTATGCTAAGCATCCTTATAAATCTGTTGCAAGGAGTTCATATCCCTTAGAACTGATTCACACTGACATTTGTGACATGAAGTAAACACCAACATGTGGTGGGAAAAAGTATTTCATAACTTTTATTGACAATTGCACTAAATATTGTTATGTCTATTTGCTAAATGGTAAGGATGAAGCAATAGATGCATTTAGGCAATATAAGACTGAAGTTGAAAATCAGTTGGATAGAAAGATCAAAATGATCAGAAGTGATAGAGGTGGAGAATATGAATCTC
>NW_026029349.1:0-327 GCF_019186545.1 Solanum stenotomum | reverse complement strand
TGCGCTATAAGTAAACTGAGTCGATACACAAGTAATCCCAATCAAAATAATTGGTTGGCAATGAAGAGAGTTTTGGGGTACTTAGAAGATACTCAAAACTGTGCTTTGCATTACAACAAATATCCAGCAGTTCTTGAAGGATATAGTGATGCAAATTGGATTACTGGGTCAACTGAAATGAAATCCACGAGTGGATATGTTTTCACTATTGGTGGAGGAGCAATTTCTTGGAAATCATCCAAACAAACATGTATAGCTCGCTCTACAATGGAGTCAGAATTCATCGCCTTAGACAAGGTAGGTGAAAAAGCTGAATGGCTCCGGAAT
>NW_026029348.1:0-309 GCF_019186545.1 Solanum stenotomum | reverse complement strand
AACTATAAATCCTAAACCTTAAATCCTAAGCCCTAAACCCAAAATCCTAAATCCTAAACCTTAAACCGTAAACCCTAAACCTTAAATCCTAAAAAAGAAACCCAAAACACTAGACCCTATACCCTAAACCCTAAACTCTAGACCCAAAACCCTAAAGCATAAACCCTAAACCTTAAACCCTAAATCCTAAAGACTAACCCTAAACCCTAAATCCTAAACACTAAACCTAAACCCTGAGCCCTAAACTTTAAATCCTAAACCCAAAATACTAAATCCTAAATCATAAAACCTAAACCTTAACCGTAAACC
>NW_026029347.1:0-216 GCF_019186545.1 Solanum stenotomum | reverse complement strand
AGCTAACTGAATGCAATGACCAATTTATACCATGCTGACTGAATACTGAATGAACTGTAAATGTGGTCAATGCAATAAAGTCTGACTGAACTGTGGGAGCTACTAATAACCGACATAAAACCACATGAGCTAAATGTGGAGTCCGATGTATACGCCCCATCGAGAGGACCCAATATACCCTGCCAGAATTATAGAGGCATGCTGGCGTGATCACTA
>NW_026029346.1:0-398 GCF_019186545.1 Solanum stenotomum | reverse complement strand
TATCTAGCCAAATGTGCAAATTTTACGGCCCAAAATTGACACGAAATACTAAACTTTTGGGCCTGTTAATGTACATCCAAGTTGCATGAACGGGTCAATGGCACTATTGGGCTCATCTTATATATTGGGCTACTGAGTTCATTTTGACTTTATCTGCATTACAAGCCCAGCCCACTACCACTCGTGTTGAAACTTGAAGTAAAACTTAATGAAATTACTAGTACTAATTTTCTAAATCAAATGCTTTGGTGTTTGTTTCAAAGCATGTGAAATAAGTTTTTCGAAAAATTAAATAAATATCCCATAAAATCAAAATAATTACAAATATATACCCTTTTACATTCATACCTCACTAAATAATTACACTAAATACCCTAACTAATTTCTTAACAAGAAAG
>NW_026029345.1:0-272 GCF_019186545.1 Solanum stenotomum | reverse complement strand
AGAAATATTTTTGATAATGATAAAAAAAGAAATTGTTGTTAATGTATTTACTATTTAAATTTGTTATATTAATAACTCAAAATATATAGCAACAAGTTTAAAAGATTAAGTAACAAGAAAAAATTATTGTTAAAATTTTGATATATGCAGCAAAAAAGTTTAGGTGTTGCCATTATTAAATTTAGCCAACAACTTTATAGTTGTTGATAGAAAGTTGTTGCCAATTCTATGTTTTCTCGTAGTGTATATATATATATATAATTATTTTAATA
>NW_026029344.1:0-690 GCF_019186545.1 Solanum stenotomum | reverse complement strand
GAGATGTAAACTGAGGACCTCTATCTGTGATGATAGACAAAGGAACTCCATGCAACCTCACGATCTCATTAATGTACAACTTTGCTTAATCCTCCGCCGAATCTGTAGTCTTGACCGCCAAAAAGCGAGAAGACTTAGTAACCCTATCAACAATCACCCAAATGGAGTCATGTTGCCTGCGAGTATGAGGTAAACCTGTGATGAAGTCCATGTTGATCACTTCCCACTTCCAAGTAGGAATGTCAATCTCTTGAGTCATACCTCCTGGTTTCTGATGTTCTACCTTTACTTGCTGGCAATTGGGGCACTTAGCCACAAAGTCTGCTATATCTCTTTTCATACCAGTCCACCAATAGACTTCCCGCAGATCATGGTACATCTTAGTGGCGCCTGGATGAATAGAATATCTGGAATTGTGGGCTTCTGCGAGAATATGTCGTCTCAATTCACCCACATCAGGAACACACAATCTACCTTGATAGTGAAGTACACCATCTCCCCCTTGGGAGAAAACCTCCACTCTCTGATTGTGGACTGTACCCTTAAGTTCAAGCAAGATTAGATCACTGTCTTGCTTTTCCTTAACCTCTACTACCAAAGAAGATTCTGCCCCATTCTGAACCGTTACACCACTATCTGATATACTCATAAGACGAACTCCAAGGCGAGCAAGTCTGTGAACATCCTTTG
>NW_026029343.1:0-9813 GCF_019186545.1 Solanum stenotomum | reverse complement strand
TTTACAATATTGGATAAAATCTATGGAAGGTATAAAACTATTAGAACAAATAATGGAGGAAAATTTATATATGTACCAAAGAACCGAAGATATGTTATATCTAGAATATATCATAAATAATATTAAAGAAATATTTAGATTAAAACAACTATCGGAAGAATATCACAATAAATCTTATTACATTTTACCATGAATTTAGCACTACCAAAAAATAATATTAAAGAGATATCAAGATTAAGACACTTAGTAAAAAGATATTATAAGAAAATCTTAAAAATAAGTTACTCACCTACCACACTATCATCTATCACACTACCACTTTCATGAATCTCCCAACAACCAATTCCGCTACGAAAAATGGTAGAATTGAATTTAATTTCATTTGCAGGTGGGCAGCAGAAACTGGCAACCAAAAATAGTTAAGGAAAAGCGACCGAAAGCGTGGTTTTGTCCGTCGCTTTTTTGGGTTTTATTTATTTTTAAATCCCATAAAAGCGACGGACAGTGTGGTTTTGTCCGTCTCTTTTAGGGATTTTCAAAAATAAAATTTCCAAAAAAGCGACGGACAAAGTCGCCTTTAAGAAATAAAAAAATGAAAATTAAAATAAAGCGATGAACTTCATCGCTTTTGTTAAAAATAATTCAAAAAAAATAATCAAAAAGAGACGTTGTCCGTCGCTTTTTAGCGACATAATCCGTCGATTTATGAAAAGCGTCGGGCTAAAAAGCGACGGAGGTGACTGCATCGCTTTTCCATCGATTTTGACTAAAAAAGTGACACAGTCCATCGCTTTTGGCCATCGTTTTTTGACAATTTTTTAGTAGTTTGTTTAGATATAGTATTTATTATAGAATAATTATTTATTTATTTCAATCGATCATATATTCGTTTATGGTGTATGTTTACTTTTATTGTAGATGATTTAGTGTATAGAGTTTAAGCTTATACATAGAGGATTAAATCATCGGTTCTTATGAGTATAAAGTTTTTTTTTTTTGTTCACAATCTAAGATGGGAATTGGACATGTCATCGGTACGATTGTAGCACAAGATTATATGTAGTTTATCTTGATTATGGGAATGTTATAGTTCCAACTTCTTGTGCTAGTGCATTTTGTATGTATTGAACGGGACCGAGTAGAGATAGTTGCTTTAGACTGACTGACAAAAGCATACTCTCTAAACTATTAAATGTACTTATATTTTTAATCCTCATATAACTATTATGTTCTGTATATGTTAATTATCGTTTTGATTTATTAAAATGTGAGATTCTAAGATGGGTCAATATTCCTGGTAGATTGGATGATGATAATATATATTGGTGAAATAATAAGTTAGTTGACGGAATCCATGTCTCGATATAGAGATTGATGATATGCCTTTTTGAGAAGCTTAAAAGTTTTCATCGTGTCAAACCTTGCAAGTGGATTTATGAATCCGGCTAAATTAAGCAATGCTCTAAAGAAATTGATCATTGAATTAAGTTCATCAGTAACTTAATTTGTTGATTAGTATCTGTAATCTTAACATGGGAAATTACATATGTGTTTAATGGGGAATTTCAAAATATAAATAGAGGAGTGCAATTACGAATTTCTAGTGGAATGATTTGTAATTTATTATGGTAAGATTAATTCATATTAATTATCTGGAATTATTTTCATAATAGGAAGCCTCGGTAATTAATTTTGTAGTCCCTACCATGCCCATATTTAATTAGAACTCTTAATCTATTCTAAAGGGAAAAGGGAGAAGTATGTGTCTTTCTCTATTCTAAAGAAAGGGAGATTTATGTTTCTTTCTCTGTTCTAAGGCAAGGGAGAAGTATATCACTTTTTCTATCCTAAGGAAAGGGAGAAGGACATGATTTTTTCTTTTCTAAGGAAAGGGAGATGTACATGTCTTTCTATTCTAAGGAAAGACATGGTATTCCTTCTCATTGGACTAGGAAGAAATTTCTATAAATAGGAATTCTTCTAACCCTTGAAAGTGGATAAGTTTTCTATAAGATACTTTCCCACCCAAGTATTGAGAGAGTGATCACTGTAGAAGACCGTAGAACTGTGGTCCAGTTTGTGGACTAGCTTGTGGACTAGCTTGTGGATTCGCTTGAAGGTTCTAACTTGTCGACTAGCTTGTGGATTCGCTTGAAGGTATCTGCTCACACTTCAAATGGTAATTCTTGAATGAAATTTTAGAAAGTTTATGTGCTCTAACATGATTGTACTTGTTCTAGCATAAACTATGTATTGTCTATTATTTATGTAAGTTGCATGATCATGGTATGCTTCCGTTGTGCATATAATTTTCCAACACATCTTTCCACATAACACTACAATTTTCCTTGATTTGCTATCTGTAAACAGTAAAGACTCAAAACTCAAAATGAAGCACAACTACAACAAAAGCAAATCATGAATTATTTTTAATATGTTAAAAAGGAGATTTTTGAGCCTTTTCTAGTAAAATTTTATATTTAGTCAAACAAATTGTAATAAAAAAATAGAGATTAGTGATTATACGCATTGAGAAATATTATTGGATCAGGTTCACCAATAAAAGAGTGTTAGAGTATGGCTCACAAGCCGATTAGAGTGCAAATACGATATTGGTATCGGATCCACAGACTCGTTTCAATTGTTGACATGGGTGTATACATTACATGAAAATGAGGGTTCTTATATGCAATTCTTGACTTGTAATTGCATGACTAATGGCCGTTGTTTGTTTTTATCTGATCTTGTCTAATGTAGGGTAGCTTCATTATTTATTAAGTCTAACATCCCTTCTGGTCTTGTGACGGAGTGCATGGGTAGCTCACTATCGTTGTTACCACTTTGGTATGCTTTTCTTCCTCCTACTCACTATCATTGTTTACTTTTTTGTAGGTGGTCTTGTGACAGAGTGCATGGATAGCTCTGATCCACCCCCCTTCAAGAATATTTTCATAAAGTATCTTTTATTTTTAGCTAGAGAATCGAAATTACTTTTTAGGAAAATAATTTTTGACCCAAAAACCAACCTCATATAATCAATCTAGGACATGACCCCCACATCCATACTAAGATACAACCCCGATGATTGATCCAAAATTTGATCTTGAGATCTCACCAAGACCTGACCTCGACTTTCGGCTTGAGACCCGACATTCAAACTGGATAGGATATCCGACCCAATAAATGACACCGACACTCAAATTTGCACACGTACGATCGACCAATCCAAAATTTAAACCCGTCACTCGAATCGAGACCTGACTTTCAAATCAGGACTTGATCCAGACAACCAACAACCGATGTGAGACCCAGCCAGGGGCGGCTCAAGCATATTAGTGGCCTAAAGCAAAAATCAAACTGGGCCTTAAAATTAAATTGTTAATAACTTTTATATAATTGATTTGTTCTAGTTTTCAATTGATAATATAACCATTCTTATTTTAAATTATTTATCATGAGATATAGTACTCTGAATATGTCAAATTTCTTCTAATAATTCCTTCATTTTTCATGAAAATATACTTTTTCTACAAATAGTATTCAATATTTGTTAAAAATAATAATAACTTATAACCTATTATTATTAAAAATAAAGCCCCTTAAATTTCGGGGCCTAAGACACATGTCTTTTTTTTAACACTATCGAGCCGCCAGCTTTTGAATCAGGACCCGACTCGTGAACCAACAACTGAGTTTGTATTCACACTTTGCTTGATATTAGTGAAAACAACTTGAAATCCTGTGTGAAAGGTCGTAGTTTTACTCCCTTGACCCCCACACCCGTACTAAGATACAACCCCGATGATTGATCCAAAATTTGATCTTGAGATCTGACCAGGACCTAACCCCCACTTTCGGCTTGAGACCCGATATTCAAACTGCATAGGATATCCGACCCAATAAATGACACCGACATTCAAATTTGGATACGTACGATCGACCAATCCAAAATTCGAACCCGTCACTCGAATCAAAACCTGACTTTCAAATCAGGACTTGATCCAGACAACCAACAACTGATGTGAGACCCAGCTCTTGAATCAGGACCTGACTCGTGAACCAACAACTGAGTTTGTATTCACACTTTCCTTGATATTAGTGAAAACAACTTGAAATCTTGTGTGAAAGGTCGTAGTTTTTTACTCCCTTGAGCAATGACGTTTCCGCGTAAAACTTTTTGTCTTTATTGTTAAGTACTTTATCACATTCTAGCGAACTATTTACCTGGAACTACAGTTCACGGTGGACTACCACATCTCAAAACCTAACTGTTTTTATACGATTTATGAAAAATTCATAAAAAAATTACCCTGTTTGTATATTGACAAGTGAAATATACCAATGGAGTTCTAAAAAATTCCTAATTGTATAAATAGAGAATTTTTATATACTTATCCTATTTGTATATTCGCGCACGAAATATACAAACTGCACGAAATATACAAATCGCAACCTCCATAGCAAACAAAACTATAACTATGGAGCGCAATTATCGAAACTATATCTATAAAGCCTTATTATGTCTATTATGATTGCTATTTCTGGTTTTTTCTCAATAAAAAGGGAAAAATTATCTAAATACACAACTTATTTTACCATATTTTCAAATATTTCCTAGTATTTGAAAAAATACAAAAATCCCTACTCCCTCTTATTCTCAGATACATCATTTTACGTGATGTATCGGTCGGATACATCACTTTACGCGATGTATAGGAACATACGCGATATATGTTGATATTAACCGTTAATTGTATCTGATACAATTATTAGACCTGTATCTCATACAATAATAAGATATATGTTAAGGATTTATGGACTACTCAAATACATGAAACATCAATAATATGGACAGATACATTGTCCTCGTTTTGACTGGTAGACTTGGGCTTTAGAAGATTATGGCCCTATTAGGAAAATATCTATTAAGACTTAAGTCTTAAGTATAGCATTTTAAGAAGTTATTAAACAAACAATTTAACCTAAAATTAGGACAACTTCAGCCGTCAAAGATGGAAGAAGACAAAATTCCTCAAGATATTACCATCCAAATTTTCTCATGGCTTCCAGTTAAGTCTTTAATCTGTTTTAGGTGTGTTTCGAAATTTCATAATTCAATTGTGTTGGAACCAAATTTTGTGGATCTCCATTTATCCAATTATTCTAAGATCAATGGTGGTGATACTAAGTTGATTGCATGCGTAGACGATGTTTGTTACGCTATAGAAGATCATCATGATGAAGAAGATGGAAATGCCACCAAGTATCATCAAATTGACAATTTTAGTAAGCTGTATGATCGAATTATTAATTTTCGTTTAGATTATAATTATCATTTTGAGTCGGATAATGGGTTGTTTTGTATATGGGATCTGAAGTATATTGCCATTTGCAATCCCGCTACTAGAGAAGTAAGATTTCTTCCTGATGTTCCTCATGAGGGCGAGGACTTTATATGTTCGATAAGTTTTGAGCCTGAAGAAAACAAGTATAAAGTTGTTGTGACTATTGAATCAAGAGCATGGGTTTTCACTTTAGGCATAGATAAATCATGGAGAGAAATGATTAAATATGACAAACATGGTTTTTCTATTGCAGGATACATATCTGGAATTTGCATTAGTGGGATTATCTATCGGGTTAGCCTTGATCCGGACTATTGTATAGTTGCGTTTGATGTTAAATCAGAAATTTTCACCAGTATCACAATGTCGATTGAATTATGTCGTAAGTTTAGCGATTGTGATAATATGCTAATAGAAGTGAATGGAAAATTAGGAATCATGAATTATTGTGATTATTGGTTTTGTAACGACATTTATCTATGGGTTTTTGATGAAGACGAAGAATAGAAACATGAGATACTTCATTTTCCTTTAGAAAGGGAACCTAATGAGTTTTACGTGCATCCATTTACGATTCGCAAGTATGGTGCTGAAGAAATTGTATTTGCAATACACATAACATCAAGAAGTCTTGATAATGTTATGGTTTTTTATTTTTATGATATGAAGAATAAGAGTTGGAGACATTTTGAGGTCCAAGAATTTCCTGGCCAGATTGAAAGCATTTGTACTTATAGTGAAACCCTCTTCCCTCTAGAAAATATTGGCAGTGTTCATCACCAAGTATAACTACAACAAGACAATTATATTTGAATTATATATATTGCTTTTATATGTAAAAGGTTATAGTGGATAGCTAGATTGTAATGTGGAAGCATATTTTGTGGGAATTAATGTAATACATGGTGTGTTTTTGGTTTGGTGTTAATTTGGGTATTTCAACAACATGTGTATCTTATTCTACATGATCAGATTTATCATTAGAAAATGCAAGTGATTCTTTATTTACCCTATGATTTGTAAATATTTTTCTTCTCTTCAACTACAGCCACACTTGTTCAGATCTTTACTACCTACCATAGGGGGATTTTCAAATATTTTTAGTTTTAAATTCCCAACATAAATAAATGGATCGACAATTGGAATAGAATTATAATGTTCAGCACTTTTATACTTGACATACATTACCATTAATGGAGACGTCAAGTTTCTTAATTTTCTACAACTCCATATATACAATGTTTCATGTTTGCTGAAGTAGGCAGTTGGAAGTTGGAGAGAGCATAGAAAACTTATGTTGTTAGCCCTAACAATAAATAGCTTTTCCAAGCTGGGAAAACCAACCTGCAAATGTTGAAGGCCTTGTATTTTATATAGCTTCAAGTACAAATCTCAAACTTGCTGGTGGAAAAGCCTTAGTTAGAATATCAGCTTGTTGTTCTTCACAACTGCAATGCACCAAGTCAACTTCACTGTCACGCCCCGAGCCTGCAGCCTGGACGTGGCCGGCACTCGAGAATCATCGCTGGCCCCCAAGCGAACCCTTGGCTTGGCTGATTACTTAGAGGAAGACTTACTCAAGTAAAATAGGAACTCCAACTACCAAAAGTTAACTCATAATGTCTCAAAACAACATAACTCAATGAATGTTTGAAATTTCTTGAATAAACATAAGTATTCGACTCAAAGTCTCAAAACATCAACAAAGGAAATAGAAAAAAAGACTTCTCAACTACTATTGTCTATGAAGCCTCTAAATATTGCAATAGATGTTGGGACAAGAATCAGGACATCTTAACAAAACAAAAGATAAAGATGTGGAGCCCTCCAGAAGCAAAGAGGTTCACCAAAGCTAGCTGGAGTGCTAATGGTATCAATGAAGCGTCGATTGATGACCCTGAATAATTGTATCTGCATCATGAAAAGATGCAGGTCGAATGACGTCAGTACATTGAATGTACGAGCATGCAAGGGGAAAACTGAAACATACAAAGTTGGACTGATAACCGGGGAAGAGATACTCACCTCAACTCAACTCCAATATTAAAGAAATAATAAAAGATGTGATATTAAATTTTTTAACGTAGTAAATGTCTACTCGAATGTATAAAAATACAATAACATACTCTTTGCTCTTATTTGGGAGATGTTCTCTAACCGACAACCATCACTATGAGCTAGGTGATGATACGCTGTCAGAACTATCCTATATCTTGTCGGGGTAGATCCACTAAGTTATGCTTAAAGGCAATAAGGAATCATCTAAAAAGTATGATCATTTACCCATGTTGGCATACATGGTTTATGAGGATTTTGAGACTCATCCCCATATTGGTGCTCAATACTACTCCCAATAATATAAATGCTATTTTGGTGATATGTCCTCTGGAAACTTGTTCTCCAAAATCTTTACAAAACCATTTGTAAGGACCTGGGGAACAATTCTTATACCCTCAAAATGATCCTCACCGCTTCTTTAGCATTAGGGCCCACTTAACATGAATAAAACGATTTTATCATTTTATCGTGTGTTAGCCCATGTTTTTTTTGGTGAATTGGCTTTGGGGAACTTCCTTCCCAAAAACATTATAGAACCATCCATAATGACCTTGGTAACAGTTCCTCCATGGTCCACTTCACTTTTTTTTAGCATTTTGGGGCCACTTAATAGGATTTAGGCAGTTTTCTTAATTTTCCATGTGTTAGCCTATGTAATTTGGGTGATATGTCTTCAAGGATATTTTATTCCAAAACTTTTATAGAATTATCTGTAAGGACCTAGAGAACAATTCCTATAGCCTGACCATGATCCAATCAACATTTTTAGCATTTAGAAGCCACTCAACAAAAAATATGCGATTTTCTTTATTTTTTTTGTGTGTGATAGCCCATTATTTTTTGGTGATATGACTTTCGAACACTTTTTCTTTTCAAAACCTTCACAAAACCATCTGTAAGGACCTGAGGAACAATTTCTACAGTTTCACCATGATCCACTCCACTTTTTTTTTAGCATTTGGGGACACTCAACAAAAATCGAGTGATTTTCTCGATTTTTCGCGTGTGTTTGGTGATACGGGTTCTAGGCACTTTTTTCAAAAACCTTTACAGAGCCATTTGTAAGGACCTGGGAAGAAATTCCTACCGCCTCACCATGATCCACTCCACTTTTTTTAGCATTTAGGGCACACTAAAAAGGAACTAGGTGATGAGAGAGAGTTGCTCAGATGGTAAGCAGCCCTCACTTCCAACCCGAAGGTTGCGAGTTCAAGTCACCAAGGGAGCAAAATGGGTGGAAGCTCCTTGGGAGGGTTAAAAAAAAGAACTAGGTGATTTTCTCAGTTTTTCGTGAATTTGGTGATATGGGTTCTAGGCGCATTATTTGGAACCTTTATAGAACCATCGGTAAAGATATGAGGAAATAATTCATATAGCCTCACCATGATACACACCACTTTTTAGCATTTAGGGATTGCTCAATAGAATTTAGGTGATTTTGTCAATTTTTCGTGTGTGTTAGCACATTGACTTTTTGGTGATATAACTATCAGGAACTTTTTTTTCCAAATTTTTTACAGAACCATCTGTAAGTACCTAGTTAACAATAAATATAACATGACCGTCCATGCCACTTTTTTAGTATTTAGGGGCCATTCAACAGAAATTATGTAATTTTCTCAGTTTTTCATGTGTATTAGCCTATGATATTTTTGTGATATAGCTTCTAGGAACTATTTTCCAAAACCTTTACAGAACCACTTTTTTAGCTTTCAGGGGCACTCATTAGAAATTAAGCAATTTTATCCCATGGATTGTTTGGTGACATGCTTCCATACACTTTTTTTCAAAAAGTTCTAAGGAACTAGCCATAAGGACCTGGGTAATAATTTATATTGCTTCACCATGATCCAAGCTACATTTTTTTAGCATTTAGGGGCCACACATCAAGAATTGAACGGTTTTCTTAATTTTTCGTGTATGTTAGCTCATTGATTTTTGTTGATATGGCTTCTGAGCATTTTTTCCCAAACCTTTACAAAACTATATGTAAGGACCTGGAATGATAACTATAGTCTCACCAAAATCCAGCCCCCACTTTTTTAAAATCTAAGGGAGACTAAACAAGATTTAGGTAATTTTATTAGTTTTTTGTGTGTGTTAGCCCACAATTTTTTTGGTTATATTGTTTTCAAAAACATTTTTTTCGAAACCTTTACAGAATCATCTATAAGGACCCGGGGAACAATTTCTATAGCTTCACCATGATACACACCACTTTTAATAGCATTTAGGGGCCACTTACATGGAATTAGGTCATTTTTTTAGTTTTTCGTGTGTGTTAGCCCATAATTATTTTGGGTGATATGGCTTCTAGGAACATTTTCTAGAAACCTTTTCATAACCATCCGTAAGTACATGGGAAAATTTTATATAGCCTCATTGTCACGACCCGATTTCTCAAGTCATG
>NW_026029342.1:8521-20083 GCF_019186545.1 Solanum stenotomum | reverse complement strand
ATCAATTTAACTGATCGACCTAATCAAATCGAATCGATTTATGCAATTTTTTTAAAAATAAATCGTAGATTTTTATTCAAGTGTATAACTGTCCTGAACGATTGGGATGATCTTTTTAATTTATGAAAACATCCGAAAATTTTTCTAACCGAACCGAATAACATTGCGTGTATGTTAATATATTTTATATATTAACAATATGTTAACTTTTATATATAAATATATAATATTTTTCAAAATATAAATAATACCTAGGTCCTAGGCCACTGATGACTGGACAATTTTGGGTCTTTGCTCTTTAATTAGCCTTTAATAAATTAAGTTTAAAATTAAAAGTTACTAAGATAAATACTATATTAAACAATACGGCAAAATCTATGCAAGCACTCATATTAAATGTTTAAGATCATACAATATAGCAACAAAGTTTTACATTTTTGACTTCTTGGTGAAGAATCGAAGTGCATCTTCAAGAACAAATTTGCGAAAGAAATATTTTAATAATAATATATTTTGAAGTGATATTTTAAAAGTAAAAAAGAAAGAACTGAAAATCAACTGAACCGTACAGATAAAGAGAAACCTATACTATTGGAATGGTTTTAAGAAATCTATTTTTAGTTATTCATTATAACATACCCAAAAATTAAGATGATATAATTTTTTAAAAATAATCGACCGAACCGTCTCATTGACCCCTAATTATTACTTGTCAACATTCCATGGATCCACTAATTACTATTCTTAGCTATATCTTTCTTGTCCCCCACGAGATTTTGTTTTTCCTTTTCCTCTACAACATTTAGTTAAGTGGTGGACACTACAATCTTTCTATTTCTTGGACAATTACCAGCACTTGGAAAAAAAAATCATACTCCCTCTATCATTTATGTTTCCATGAATCCACTAATTACTATTCTTAGCTATATCTTTCTTGTCCTCCACGAGATTTTGTTTTTCCTTTTCCTCTACAACATTTAGTTAAGTAGTGGACACTACAATCTTTCTATTTCTTGGACAATTACCAGCATTTGGAAAAAAAAAAAATCATACTCCCTCTATCCCAATTTATGTGACTTACTTTTTTTATTAAGTAACAATTTAACTATAAAATGTCTATTTTACTCTTAATGAAATGATTTACAGTCACACAAATTTGTATCATTCATTTTGGACCACAAATTTTAAAAAATTTCCTTTCTTTCTTAAACTCCGTGTCAAGTCAAACTACCTCACATAAAATGAGACGAAAGGAGTACTATTTATTAGCATCATGATCTCATAGAATAGAATAATTACTGTTTCTTCAACTTCCTATAGAACAACTTTTAAAATAGTTATCCGCACTAAGTTAGGATTATCCAAAAAGATTATTATAAATTATAAAAAGAACACCAAACGATTTTTCTAGGTTGTTCTCTAATAGTTGTTTGTTATGAAACTTTATTATATTGTTCTATATTGTTTTAAAAAAAATAAGTTACACCATTAAGTGGCGCAATCCTCCATTCAATTAAAAATTAAGTTATTCGCCTTCCTTCCATCTCGCTCCTCACTGTCATATGTATCCGGCATCCCAGATACATGCAATCATACTAAATACATACAAAAGGCTAAAATAATGTAGTTACTTGGAATTGAACTCAGGTACTTTTTATGACTTTGAACAATTCTACCACTTGATCACACATGCTCTTCGATAAAATACTTTTATCGTTTTAATTTATATTCTTCAACTACAATTTTGCATTTAAAAAATTGACCATATCGGGATATCCATAGAATTTTGTAAGATAACTAGTAATAAACGAGGAACCGCAATGGTTTTCTTTAAATAATATTTAAAATTTATTTGTATTTTTGCTCGAAAAAACCGAGGACATAATCAGTTTTCTATTTTTTTTTATAAAAAAAATCAATGATAATCAGTTTACCCTATCAGTTTTCTATTATACAAATTGTATAAATCCAGAATTTGTATAATCCGGTTCCTGATTGTATAAATTAAAAATTAGTATATGCTTATCTTAGCTATCTGTATGTGATTTATAAAAAAAATTCATAATAAATTACCCTATTTGTATATTGGCAAGTGAAATATACAAGCAAAGTTCTGAAAAAGTCTTTCATGTATAAATACAAAATTTGCATATACTTACATTGCTTGTATATTCGCAAGTCAAATATACAAACGGGCAAGCAAAATACACAAATCGCAGCCTCCATTTGTTTATACTTACCCTGTTTGTATATTTGCAAGCGAAATATACAAACTGCAGCTTCCATAGCAAATGAAACTACAGTTATGAAGTGCAATTATCAAAACTATATCTATAGAGCCTTATTATAATATATATTATCTTTGTTATTTCTAAAATTTTCTCATCTTAATATGTCAATTGCTCCTAACTTGGAGTTGAGAAAAAGTGGATCAACATAAACCAGACCAACTAATCAATATGCGATGGCCCTCTTGGCCTTTATGATGTACCTCTCGACAATATGTATATGAATGACTCTCTCGGAGATTTAATATGCGATGGCCCTCTTGGCCTTTATGATGTACCTCTCGGCAATATGAATATGAATGACTCTCTCGGAGATTTAATATGCGATGGCCCTCTTGGCCTTTATATAGGATGGCCCTCTCGGCAATATAAATATGAATGGCCTTCTCGGCAATTTAATATGCAATGGCCCTCTCGACATTTTGAATATGCAATGGCCCTCTTGGCAATATAAATATGAGTGGCCTTCTCGACAATTTGAATATGAATGGCCCTCTCAGAGATTAAATATGCGATGGCCCTCTTGCCAATATAAATATGAGTGGCCTTCTCGGCAATTTGAATATGAATGGCCCTCTTGGCAGTTTGATATGCAATGACCCTCTCGGCATTTTGAATAAGCAGTAGCCCTCTTAGAGGTTTGAGTATGTAATGACTATAAACGTCGTCTTATCTATCAGTGGCCGACTTTAAATCAATCATACGAGTATGCTATCTCACTACCCGTCAATTTGAGTTCTCGAAAGCGACTGAACCAGCCACCCAGATGAGACTCCCATAATAGATATTCGTTGGATGTGTTCTCCTGGACTAGTTGGTTGATAAATATAGCTTATTTGATGATCATATTATACCCTGCATCCACAAAAACATGTTAGTTTTGGAACACTGATCTGTGTTGAAGTTGCCTTGCTCCTGGTCTGGCTATCTCTGAAACTCTGTCTGCTAGGTCCAATGACTCACAGTAGACAAAAGACAAGATCATATTAAAACATTTGCGAGGTATGAAGTTTTTTTTTTTAAATATTTTTTTTTCTCTCTGCCAATTAACTGTCACGACATGCACGACACGATCAAAACCCTTTGTCTCAGATTTTGATATGATAGGTAGCTTGCAGACAACTTAAAACCCTTTAAGAACACGTCAATTTTAGGCAATTGAAGTTGACTTCGAAGGTCCGAGTATCCTTGATGGAATTTTTGAGGTCTTTCTCAAAAATTCTGTCCCAATTGGATGTTTCAAAAACAAATCTGATGATGATCACGGGAGTCTTGAATTTGAGATCTGCTCAAAATTATTCCCGGTTGCACATTTTGATATGATATTTGACTCTTGTTAGTAGGAAATGACTCTTCTTGTAGAATTTTTGAGGTTCTCTCAAAAATTCTGTCCCAGTTTCCATGACGAGGGGAAATAGAAATCTTATTGGGAATATGACCGAACCCTTGTGGCGCCTACGTATCCCGTTGAGGCAGGAATCAGGTCAAACGTAGTTCCCATCTCGAGAAGTGACAATAGAAAATTTGATAAGGAAACGACCGAGGCCGACATAGACCGCATATATATCTCATTTTTGAGAATTCAGGTCGAATGTAGTTCAAGTACAAGGGGGATGTTTCAAAACATAATGTGACAATGATTACAAGCAAACTGCAATTACAAGGAAATAAAGAAAAGAAGTATCATCCTTCAAATGTAGTATCTGTTGACGGCATCTGAATTGATAGCTTTGCGCCACACCTGACCGTCCATCTCTGCTAGAACCAAAGCTCCTCTTGATAGTACCTTGTGGACAACATACGGTCCTTGCCGGTGAGGTGCAAATTTCCCTTTATATTCCTCTTGATGAGGGAAAATGCGTTTCAACACCAATTGGCCTACCTCAAATGTTCGAACTCTTCCTTTCTTGTTGAAAACGCGAGTCATTCTCTATTGATACAACTGACCATGACAAACAACACTCATTTTTTTCTCATCAATCAATGTTAATTGCTCATATCGATCACGGACCGACTCGGCATCACTCAATTTAGCTTCCTGAATAAACCTTAAAGATGGTATCTCAACTTCAGCTGGTATTACTGCTTCTGTTCCGTATACCAATAGGTAAGGAGTTGCTCTAGTTGAGGTTTGGATTGTGGTGCGGTAACCTAGCAAAGCATAAGACAAATTTTCATGCCAACATTTGTAGTTGTTAATCATCTTTCTCAGTATCCTCTTGATGTTCTTATTAGCAGCTTCCACAACTCCATTCATCTGAGGGCGATATGTAGTTGAATTGCTGTGGGTAATTTTGAATTGTTCACATATCTCTTTCATCAACTGATTATTCAGATTTGCTCTATTGTTTGTGATGATAGACTCTGGAACTCCAAAATGACATCAAATTGTTGCGAACAAAGTCGGCCACAACTTTCTTTGTCACAGCTTTTAGGAAGCAGCTTCGACCCACTTGGTGAAGTAATCAATGACGACCAAAATGAACCTATGACCATTGGAGGTAGCAGGCTCAATCGGTCTAATAACATCCATGCCCCAGGCTGCAAATGGCCAAGGGGAACTCATCGCATTGAGCTCGTGGGGTGGTACTTTGATCAGATCTCCGTGCACCTGGTATTTATGGTATTTTTGGACAAATCGGCCACAATAATTTTCCATAGTCATCCAGAAGTATCCCGCCCTTAAGATTTTATTTGCTAATGTAATCCCATTCGTGTGCGTCCCACACACTCCAGCGTGCACTTCTTCAAACGATGGCTTCTGCAGCATACACGCATCTCAGTAATCCCAGATCGGATGTCCTCTTATAAAGAACCTCTCCATTCAAAAGGAAGTTATTTTCCATTCTTCGGATTGTTTTCTTCTGAATACTCGTTGCTTTTTTCGGATATTCGCCAGCTTCTAAGTACCTTTTTACATCGATATACCATGGATTCCCATCTCATTCTGCTTCCAGATGTGAACAATGTGTTGGTTGTTCTTTTAAAACTATCTCAAGTATATCGATATAACTCTTTTCTGGGTATTGTATCACGGACGATATGGTTGCAAGGGCATCATCAAGCTCGTTTTGTATTCTCGGTGTGTGTTTGAACTAGGTCTTCCTAATTCTTTTGCATAATCTCTATACCAATTGTACGTATGGTAAGATTTTAGGACTCTTCACCGCCCATTCCCCTTGAACTTGATGAATCAACAAGTCTGAATTACCAATTATCATTAATTCTTGAACATTCATGTCAAGCCAAGAATACATGCTTCATACTCAGCCATGTTATTAGTGCATCGAAATCTAAGCTTTGCTGTTGCTGGATAATGTTGCCTCGATTCAGATATCAACACTGCTCCAATTCCTGATCCTATAGAGTTTACTGCTCTATCAAAGAACATTTTCCACCCAGGATATGATTCTGAGATGTCTTCCCCTACAAACAATACTTCTTCGTTAGGGAAATATATTCTAAGCGGTTCATATCTTTCATCTACTATTTTCAGCAAGGTGATCGGCCAAAGCTTGCCCCTTGATTGCTTTCTGAGTCATGTACACAATATCGAACTCACTCAACAACATTTGCCATTATGCTAGCTTTCCTGTGGGCATTGCTTTCTGAAATATATACTTGAGCGGGGCGGGTCCATTCTTGAAATGAGATGTGTTGTATAAGCCGACAGATAATGTCTCAATTTCTGAGCAACCCAAGTCAAAGCACAACAAGTTCTCTCTAAAAGGGTGTAACGGGCCTCATAAGATGTGAACTTCTTGCTCATATAATATATAGCTCTCTTCTTTCTTCCGGTCTCATTATGTTTCCCTAACACACACCCGAAGGCATTGTCATAGATGGATAAATACAATAGCAATGGACTTCCAGCACGTGGTGGCACCAACACTGGTGGATTCGAAAGGTAACTCTTGATGGTGTCAAAAGCCTTCTGACATTCTTCGTAGTAACTTGAATATAGGCTCACAATCACCGTTGATTGAGCTATGAATCGAATGATGTAATTTAGTCTCCCCAGAAAACTCATTACTTCCTTCTTAGTCTTTGGAGGAGGTAAGTCTTGAATTGCCTTGATTTTGGAAGGATCAAGCTCGATACCTCTTCTGCTAACTATGAATTCGAGTAACTTCCCTGCAGGTACTCCAAATGCACATTTGGCTGGGTTTAACTTCAAATCATACGTACGTAACCTGTTAAAGAACTTTTCCAAGTGTGTCAGGTAATCCGAATTCTCGCGGGATTTTATGATAACATCGTGCACATACACCTCAATTTCTTTGTGGATCATATCATATCATGGAAAATGGTGGTCATAACTCTCATGTAAGTGGCTCCAGCATTTTTGAGGTCGAACTACATCACTCGATAATGGTAGACTCCCCAAACTGTGATGAAGGCTATTTTTTCTGCATCTTCTACATCCATTAGAATCTGGTGGTATCCCGCAAAGCAATCCACAAATGATTGAAGCTCATGCTTAGCACAATTATTGATGATTATGTGGATATTCGGCAAGGGAAAATTATCTTTCGGACTTGCTTTGTTGAGATCCCGATAATCCATGCATATCCTGATTTTTCTATCTTTTTTCGCCACTGGAACAATGTTAGCCAGCCAAGTGGGATAGTTGGTCACTTCAACGACTTTTGATTCGATCTGCTTCATGACCTCCTCTTTTATCCTTAAACTCAGATCAGGCTTGAACTTTCTGGTTTTCTGCTTTACTGGACAGTACTCTGAATTGATAGGTAGCTTATGGGAAACAATATCAGTGCTTGACCCTGGCATATCATCATAAGACTAGGCAAACACATCGATGTATTGTCTGAGCAGCTCGACCAATTTTTCTCTTTCTGTTGCTGCCAAATAGACACTGACTCAGGTTTCTCTGATCGACTCGTCATCTCCCAAGTTTACTGTCTCTGTTTCATCCAGGTTGGGTTTTTTATCGTCTTCAAGTTGCCTCAAGTACTCGGTAAGGTGTTCAGGCATCATAGTTTCCTCATCATATTCTTTACATTCATCTTCATCGACCTTACTTGGTTCGCTGTGTTCGTGACATGTCATGACATTGGCAGGTTTAGATTCATTTTTACTGAAAAGAACAATAAATCAACCATGTTAGATAGAAAGAGTTTAAATGTATTTGTTGCAGAATAATTCGCAATGACAAGATAATCAATTTAAAATAAACGAGGCTTCATTGGAATTTTAAAAAGGCGTACAAAATTTGGTCATGACTCATGAGTCTTTTCCTTTTTAAACATTACGATGAAAAATGAAGTGACATAAATGGTGGTTTCGGGCGTCGTCCGAACAACACCAATTTTTAAAAATAAACTTCAAATCTTGTCTTTGTCTACCAAGTCATTCGATGGATCATAAGTGGAGTGGCCATCCAATTCCGCAGCATCTCTCCAGGTCTAGCATCTCGGATGGTGGGTGTTGTCGTGCATTCTACCGAGATCACAGCACAATCATCTTCATCAAACAATCTTCTCATCCCTTCCACTAGACCATCAATCTCAGGCTCTAAAGCTTTAGCAACAAATGACTGGTACAATTCTGGAATAGGCTTCGGTATATCACAGTCATGTTTCTTCCTTGTTTCTACTTCAAACAATTCTTCCTCTGTTGGGGTATAATCGATACCGAATCGGAAATTTTGAAGTGGTATAGGAAGAGGTTCGGATATGCCATCCATATTCTTGCCTAACCCACGCCCAGGTTCAAAACCACTTCTCAGCATAATTGTGGCTAGCATTTTATACATTTGTGGCATTGGTACCTGCAATGTCGTATCTTCAGAAGCAGCATTCATTATCTCCACCAGGTGAAAGTCGGTATTTTGAGAAGACTCTTCAATAACTGGAATGGAGAAACCAGGGTACCTATGGTCACTCCCTTCACCATGAATGACAATTTCATGGTCCTCCCAGATGAACTTCAAAAGTTGATGCAATGTGGATGGAACTGCTCCAACAGCATGAATCCATGGTCTTCCTAGCAATAAGTTGTAACTTGTAGATATACCCATCACCTGGAATTCAGTGACAAATTCTGCAGGCCCCATTTGGATACACAAGTCTACTTCCTCTATAGTCTCTCTTTGCGAACCACCAAATGCCCTTACATTCATGCGGCTTTGATGGATTTTTCCTACATCATATTTTAGCTGACACAAGGTTGATAATGGGCAGATATTGAGCCCTGAGCCATTATCAATCAATACTCGAGCTACAAACTTGTCCTTGTATTTGACGGTGATATACAAGGCACAGTTGTGCATAACCCCTTCGAGTGGCAACTCCTTTTTTCGAAAAGAGATTGATGACTCCCAATGACATGTCTTACCATGGTGGCCAGATTCTCACCACTTGTTCCCGTCGGCACATATGCTTCATCAAGTTCCTTCAACAGTGCTTTTCGATGGTACTCAGAACTCATTAATAGAGCCCAAACAGAAATTTGAGCAGAAGTCTTCTCTAAATGTTTGACAATGGAATACTCCTTAGGCTGCATTCTTCGCCAAAACTCTTCAGCCTCACCCTCTGTGATCGGCCTTTTTTGGTTCTCCTTTCTTCGTATCTCATGAGTTAGTTCTTCTGGAATGTAGCATCTTCCAGAACGTGTCATCCCTTGTGTGGTGGCCGCTTGGACAACAAACCTTTCTACGGACTTCTCATTGCTTCTTTCCTTCACCAAAGCAAATGTCTGATGAGGTGCAGTTATTACAACAAACTCTGGACGGACCTCTATGGTCAATGAAGCCACTGTTGGTATAAGTGAGTTGACAGTTGCTTCATCGATAGTCCCATTAGCAAGCCAATCTTCGTCTCTTTCAATCATGTTGATGGTAGCTCCTCCATGATTCGGCAATGGGTTAAGGTTCACATTGAGGGCAAGGGCTTGGAGAGTGATGACCCTATTATCGATCAAGTCTTGAATCTTATGTTTCAGATTGATACATCCTTCAGTATCATGTCCTGCCCCTCCAGAATGGTATGCACAACGTTGATCTGCTCGGAAGAACTTTGTTGTGGGATTAATTGTCCTTGCGCCTACTGGTTGGATAAATCCTGCCACTCTTAGATGCTCAAATAGTTGGGTACGTGTTTCTGCCAAAGGAGTGAAAACTCTGGGAGGCTTTCTTTCGAGGTTAGGACGGGGTAGATTGTTGGCATTTGGGTTGTTTTGTCCAGGATTTTGGTAGACTGGTGCATTGGCTTGGTGATTTGGTAGTGTATTTTGGTAGGTTAGTGGTTGATTTTGGTAGATGGGCGGTGGTGCTTGGTAGTTCTGTTGTGCATAGTAGATTGGGATTGGGATTGGAGCTTGTGGAGATGGTGGGTAAATATATGAGATGGGAAATCGGTTGGAGTTCCCAATAGTAGAGCTAGACCCAAAATACCTTTGCGGCCTTGGCCTCGGGCTAAAAGATACAGCAGACACGTCCTCTTTCTTTTTCCTAGCGAATCTTGTGGCCATGGATAATGAGGATTTGTTGGTGGCCTGCAAGGCAGTGAGACTTGTAACATTTCTAGACATAAGGCCATTCTCTATGACTTCTCCTACTCTGATCAGCTCCGAAAACTTTTGTCCCATCATGGGCAACATCCTTTCATAATACTCGGGCTCCTAAGCTCGAATAAAAGCAGAGGTTATTGCGCTTTCAGTCATCACAGGTTATACCTTTGCAGCTTCTTTCCTCCAGCGGCACGCATATTCACGATAGTCCTCCGTGGTCTTTTGCTTGATTTTTTCCAAATAATATCTGTCAGGGACAACTTCAACATTAAACTGGAATCTTTCTAAAAAATCTTTGGCCAGAGCCCCCCATGTAGACCACTGACGGAGTTCTTGAGATGTGAACCATTTTAACGCCTCTCCACTGAGGCTTCGACTAAACAACCTCATATGCTTTTGTAGGTGAAACTCTTTAGAATCATTCACTAATAAGGGAAAATAAAAATTGATGAAACAGAGTACTAACATATTGTAATGACCCGTAAAGTCAATTTTAGAATTTTCGTAAAATTATAATTTTATACCTCCCTATGGTTGCCTCGGGTCCCTTTTGATCGGTCGGTGAAGTTGGTTTGGAAATTTGAACTATTCGATAATTGCGATTATTTGAGTAGCAAGTATTTATCTAATAATTAATTATTGGAAATTAGTAATTAATGGGTCAAGCCCATAATTTAATTAATACCCTTATAACTTGACCCATATATTAATAAGATGAATTAAAGTTAGTACGGTTAATAAGTTATCTCAAAACCTAACCTGGATGTGCGGCAGAAAAACAAAGAAGTACAAAAGATTGAGCGGATCAGGTAAGCTCTACTACGATTCCTTGTAAAATTTAGATATATATAAATATGTCGTCAGGTGATATTAGTGTGAGGATGAGATTATTGGAAATTGTTTTTAAAATAAAAGAAAGAAAAGGAAACATAGAAAAGGGACAAATTGGTTGTCAGTATAGTTGGTTGGAATTGAATTGAAAATAAGGTTGAGGGGATTATTCTAATGGCATAATGTAATCATTGCTCTGAATTGATAGGTTTTAGGAATTTCGTGATTTTGCCTCATATGGTCTCGCCATGGATTTTCGTAACCAGTTAGATTTTCGTAGTTAGTAGTTCTTGTTTTATTATCATATAACAAATTAACTTTTTGATATATATTGAGATAAGCAATTAATATTTTGTGTATTATATTATATGAATATCATTAGATTTATGATATTTGAAGGATTTGGAACTTAATCCTAGACTAGAAAATTTGGAGAAAAGTTGAAAGAGTGGACATGTTAATTGGCATCAAAAGTTAAGAACTTAATCATAGATTCGTGCTCTATGATTTTTTTTTTGGGTCAATGTTAGACGTATAGTGATGTGGGTGTTGTTAGTTTCATAAACTTATTGGTTTATTTATTTGAATAGATTGCATTGATTTGGAAGCCTAACGAAAGGAAAAGGCTCGAGTCCCAGAGTAATTGTTCGATTATTTGAGGCAAGTGAATTTCTAAACCCTTGTTAAGCGTATGGAATTCGTGTATTTCCTTGTGGTATATGGTTGAGAGTAATGTGATCAATTGTTTTTGTGATGTGTTGAGAATTGTTTGAAAGGTTTGTTAAATCATTGTTGATGTTGTATCCTGATTGTCTTGTTGTGAATTATGCAATGTTATGAAAATGGTCATCTCCTCATTATTTGTGTGAACATGTCATTTGCATTGTTCTGAGACATGGTTCTGACAAGTGTT
>NW_026029342.1:977-6905 GCF_019186545.1 Solanum stenotomum | reverse complement strand
TATGTTTCCTCTTGTGCTTTACTTTACGTTAAAGCGCGTAAATGGTGTCGCTGTCTCAACGACACTATCTTTGGCTCCAACAATAGTGACACTATGAAAATTCGATCCCTTTACAATTGGCAACACGATGAATATTGCAAGAGGTTTACACTAAGGTTACCATATATACGTAAACAACCATATAATTGGTCGTGGACTTAACCTTGAGTCAGAAGAGAAATTAGAATTTAAAATTTGTGAATTCTCAACTTGCTACTCATGAATGATATTTTTATTTATATCTATTAGATACCTAATGTCGAAGTGGTCAGAATTTGTACCTAATATTGTAGCTTTGTTAACTAAGGGCTACCGGTTCGAACCGTTTCAGTTTCCAACGATTTCACGGAAGAATCTGTTGAAGTCCGTTAAGTCAGTTAATTAAAACGGCGTTAAGTTTGTTATGACGGATGGAGAAGGAAGAGACGGGGAAAATGTATTTTACTTATTTAAGATCAATTACTTCAAGCTAGATTAGTTTACATTTAAAACCCCTTATTTATTCGCAATCCTAACATATTTAGTTTACTGGTTAAAAAAAGTATAATAAGTATAGAACAATATGTATGTAAATACACAAATTATGCATGAATTATATATGATTGTTATGTATAACTGCATTTGTAATACAAATAGATGATCTTTTAAGAATTTGTTACAAAATGTATGATATCAAACGTTTTACATGTCCAGTAGTATAGGCTAAAAATATTTTCAATATATTAAACATTTTTTTATAATAAATATATATCATAATCAAGTACTCTAAATTAAATATGGAATTTGTAGGTAATGAAGACGAAATGCATAGGTAGGTATTATAGAACAATAAAAGGAAATGCAAATTTTAAATTAAAATATCTGTGATACTAAAATATCTTAAATAGTTTATAGTAGATGATACGCATGATCAAAGTTTTAATTTTTTTTTTTACGAATAAGGCACGAAAGCGAAGGAATACAATAAATGAAAAAAAATATTCGGTCCACATAAAAAAAAAAAACTTTCAGAATCTTTTCCACAAATTAAATAAAATCAAGTAGAGGATTAAATCTCTTGTAAAACTATTATCAAAAAGCAATTATATAAAGGGTCAATATATAACTAAAGTGTGTTGATTTCAAATTGATCAATTCAGAATATTAAGATTCCACAAAAAATATTTTTAAGAAGTATGAAAAATCTTATTTATTAATTTACTATATTTAAAAATACCAATGTAAGGAAATAATAATTTACCTTTTAGAAAATGATGTATGCATCCTTATTTAGGAAAAAAAATTGCTTTCTACATTCTGGATCCTGGCATGCGGAGGTAAATGCTTATGCATACCGAATATTTATATCAAACTAATATAACTGACTTATTTAACACTAAAAATCTGTTTGAATGGGCTTATAAAAAGTACTCTTTCCGTCCATATATATTCGTTAAATATTTGTTAATTTGATGTCCCTTCTTATTTGTGATCATTTTTGAAAAAATAAAGAAAGGACAAATTATTTTTTCTTATTATACCCTCAATTTATTAATATTTTTGAAAAATGTAGTGAGTATATATATATTTGGGATCCTATTAATTAATAAAGATAAAATGGTAAACTCGCTAGTTACTATACCAATCAATATTTTCTTAATAGGTGTGCATAGTAAAAATTTAACAAGTAAAAAGGGACGAAGTGAGCAACATATTAAGTCAAAAGTTAAAAGTCATAAGTAGATGGTACCCTACTTTTGACTTTTGATTTATTTTAAAACTTTTTTGGCCTAAAAGTAGATGGTTAAAAACTTTTTCAAACACCTTCAAAATTAAAAAAAAAAAACACCTAAAAATAAGTTAATCCAAACGGACACTAAATCACTGACATTAAATAAGAAATTGAGTCCAATAAAATGGCCTGAAAATAAAGAAGAGCTAAGGAAGTTTAAATTCATGGGCTGGCCCAGTCAGCTTATGCCCATTCCTAACACCCCCTCAAGCTGGAAGCCCTAGAAGGCTCCACGCATAATAGCATAGTTTTTATCTTAGCTATCCTGTATAATAATACGCTCGTTGATGCCGTTCCGAGCCCAAATCTAGCTTGGAAAGTAACATTATGTTGCTCTATGTCAAATAATTTAGTAAGAACATCAACCAAGTGTAATGTAGTAGGAATTACATATTGAAAGGAAATCAGTCCCTCATTTAAGTTTTCTCGCTCAAAGTTATAGTCAATCTCAAAGTGTTTAATACGTTCGTTGAAAATAGGATTATTGACGAATGAAAACAGTTTTTTTTTTTTAAAATAATTAACTTACTTTTCACTTTTGAAGTTATACTTGAATATGTTCAAATATGAATATTATTTCAAATATTCTTTTCATGAAGTATAATAAAACACTACTTCATCTTCTACTTCAACTACATAAATTTCAAATAAAATGAAAAATATTTGAAGTCTACGACCAAACACCCATTAAGAAATATGAGAGAGTTGCATTACATCCTCAGAATGTCATGCATTTAGAGGCATTGAAACTAAGAGTCTGTTTGGATTGACTTAAAAATTGGTCAAATCTACTTTTAAGTCAGTTTTAGTGTTTGGAAGTGTTTAACAAGATTAAAACTTAAAAGAACACGAGTTAATCTATCCCCTTCTGCGAACCAATTTTGGAAGTGTTTGGCAAGGAACATAATACTCTTCTTCGTGGAACTTCATTGCCTCATTGGACTCCCTCCGTCCAATTGTCCCACCAAAAAAAACTACTCCATTTGTCCTCGTCTCAATTTATGTGACATCTTTCGGACTTCTAGATTCAAACAAGTATTTTTTTTTTATATCTTTTAAATATTTTGAATCGTCAAATATTGTAACTTATAGAACTTTTATGTAGTATCAAATATGTAAATTTTATTTCAAAAAAATTAAAGATGTCATGCTTGAATTCATGATCAAAAGTTAAACTGTTTGACTCCCGAAATTTGAATCGTAACACATAAATTGAAATAAAGGAAGTACTATTTTCTATTAATATGCTATATCATGTGATCTTCCACAATCTTTCTAGCTTGAAGAATGTTTTTTCAGAGGTGAGAATTACTAAAAGTTCATACATAATTAGCAGTAGCTAGGGTGAGCCCAAGCTCACACAATATTATTTATGTTTAAATAATATAAACAGTAAAAAAGATTGGGATAAATCTCCCCCACCTTTTAATATACAAAGGTGGTTCTAATGTCTTCCATTTTCTTTATGCTAATTTCGCTTTCTTCACATCAGTAGGGTAGCAAATATTTTGCAAGCAGATCTAATAATGTATGGTATTTTTTTTTAAATTATCATGACCATTAAGACCACCAAGAGTAGTTGGCAAATTAAATTGCTTCTCTAAAAGTTTAAAGACACTTTTGGGAGATGTGTGGCACTTAAGGAAATGTATGGAACACATGTTAGATATTTTATTTGTTGGTGTAATATATTATAAATACAAAATATTACAGTTGAAATAAAATGAATTAAAAAGTATTCAGGCTGAGACGCGAATATCTCATGACTCTCTTTAAAGAGATTCAAGTCACTGCGACATAATCTATACTAATCCAGCAATAATATTCTCGACTTGTCCCTTCCAGGATACAACTGTTATGCCATGATTTTACTATCCTTCAGAAAAATCACTTTTTTTTTAAAATGTTCTAAGCATAAAACAATATGAGAAAAAATACTTAGAAAAGAGTCGCCACTTAATTTTTTAAAGAAATTAAGAAAACTTATAATTTTGACAGATTTAAACATAAAAAATCATTTGAAAATACCAAAGAGGGTTCGGGGTTTAATTTACACTTCGAGAAGGGTTTAAGCATTCGAAGTGTCCGCTAACATGCGGCTGACCTGCGACTTCACTAAAATATATTTTTTTGGCTATTTTTAGAAAATGATTTAACATAAAAAAATAATAATTTAATATTTGATTAACTTTGAGAAAATAATTAAATAAATGACACATTTTATTTTTTAGAGAAAAGGATTCAAAATGAAACATTTGACTCGAAACACAAGATTAGAATATTAATAAAATTAGATTAATTAGAATTTATTTGATGAACTATTTTAATAATAATTTAAACCAAATTGGTTAATTTAAGCACGTAGCCATTTTAAATTAATTGAAGAATTAAAGTTTCGACTAACCTTTTTGAGAAAATGACCAAGTAGAAAGAGAACATTTTTTAGTTCATTTGAGAAAAATACTTTAACTTAAAACAACTTTAAAATAAAATGTGATCAAGTGAAGAGGCCTTAAGACATATCTTTTTAAGAACAAAGATTTAACTTAATTAAAATACAAAATTCGACCAATATTTGATTAATAAAATAAGTGAACACAACAAGTGAAATGTATTAAAAATAAACCAACACAAAGAAAATGACTCGTCTTTTTGGGGAATCTAATTAAGTTATTTAAAGTTAGAGTTAAATAAGATTAGCCAAAACATAATCAAACAATTAGAAGAGTAAAAGAGATAATGAAATTGGGGCCCTTCTTGGGCCAATTTCGCTGCAAACTTTGGCCTTTAAACCAATCCCGTTTTTGTAAACACTGGCTGTATATTAGTGTATATCGACATGTATATCAACCCTTTCCATGTATCTCCTGCTTCCGAACACCTGTATTTTACCTTATCTCTGTATTTTCGCATTTTTAGCTTATATATCAATTGTATACGGCATGTATACAACCTATTGAATGTATATTGTCCATCTTAGGACTTTTGGAGGCTTGTATTTCGACTACAGCCTTGTACCCCTATTCATCCGCTTTCAAAACTCAAACATGATGACAGCCGACTCGATAAAAAAGAGGAGTGATGGGTTTCAACCCAGCTCGAGATGCAAGTAGTGAAGAAGAGAGTTCCAAATTGGACTCAGAACAAGAGATTCATGCAGGAAAAATAAAACGATAAGAATTAGAATGGTAATTTACACAATTCATAATTATTCACGGCTATGGTGAGAGACACATTACAAGAAGCATCTAATGAACTATAATACATGCATTAATATATTACATTAAGCATCTGTAAGTAACAAGTTAAGCATGTATTGATTTAAGAACAATTATAGGTGCTCGAAATATATATATGTATATAGCAACCATGGCATACAATTGAGGTAGTGGGGGCATGAATCATAACATGGACTTGATCAAATTAAGTTATGCTAAATAGTGATAAATGAGTTGAAAACAGTGTTTAAACAAAATGAAATATACATCAGGTCATCAATAACAAAGCAAATTAAATACTTTTATTGAAAAGAAATGAACATAAACCCTAGCTAACTAGCGTAACAGTACAAAAATCAAGCTAAGACAAAAGAGGGACATACAACAACAAAATACAAACCAATCTCACAATGCCGACAATTTTCGATAGCAACGCAATGAGAATTAAAAGCTTGGACAAATGAATATTATGCTCATGCTAACCAATATAAGATGAAACCGCATGATTGACCTTGCTCTAAAAAAGACGCTAAAATCGAGATTGGGTGGAAAACAGTAGGTATGGCATGAAAGGAACACAACTAAGCTAAGCCAAAAGATCAACTCTTTTGTTTTCAGAAGCAAAGGCTAAGGCAGATTATTAAAAACTAGCACAAGGCCTTAAGATAGATTAACACATTTAACTAGAGCCATAGTCATACTCTTCAAATAAGATTACAATACTCTAATATGAACATAATCACATGAGACCAAACAATTAACAAATAAATGTTTCATGCTACTATTTTAAGAACCATTTGGTCATGGATACCATTTCCAGGGAATTAAGCATATATAGGTAATTGGAAATTAAGCCAAATGAGTGCTAACAAATCACAGGAAGGGAGGGAATGATGAAGT
>NW_026029342.1:0-781 GCF_019186545.1 Solanum stenotomum | reverse complement strand
AGCTTACTAGGCCAACATGCTTTTATACTAGTTATATATAAATGCTAACAACACAGTAAAAGCAAAATAACCTAGCCAACATCAACCTGTCAATGGTTCCATAGATCAAAGTGATTAGGACGGAGCTACCTTCCACTAATCCGTAGCAAACAACATTTTTATTCCTTGTTCTTGTCTTTATTCTATAGTTTCCATAATAAACAAGATATTAACAAGCAAGCTTTTAACCATTGCTAATAGATAGAGAAAGGGAAGCTGCTGTAAATTCTCAACACCAAGATAAATAGATTCACCCTTTCGTGCAGAAATTTACACTTGAACATGACCTGATCTATAATCATGATAGCGACAAACTACAAACTAATATGCCTTGTTATGTACAATTTATTAAGACAAGCTGATCATGGATGCAAAGGTAAAATCTGGGCAGCCAAAAACAGTAGACCATGAAAGGAAAAACCGGAAATAAATCGAGGCTTGTATGACCTTGAATCATAGTGCAAAATTTAAATTGGAAATATTATAGAAGAGCATATCAGAATTGGTAAAAGAAAAGGGCAATAACTAAGTTCGCATTAAGGTCGATTCGTCATTTTTAGATAGAAATACCCGCTAAAATATTTATGTTTATATCATAATACTTCATAACAGTAGACACAAGGGAAGAACATTCTCAACTAAAATTATCAACACAATTAAATTCTAACATATGAAAACCCAATAGTACTAAGAATAGCTAGCCAAGAGTTGATGAATGAAGCTGAAAACAAAGTATAAGGAT